>NC_133505.1:64097954-64400984 GCF_049354715.1 Callithrix jacchus
GCATTTAACCTATTTACATTTGAGGTTAATATTGTTATGTATGAATATGATACTGTCATCATGATGCTATCTAGTTATTTTGCATACTAGTTGATGCTGTTTCTTCCTAGTTCATTGTTCTTTATATTTTGGTTTGTTTTTGCAGTAGCTGGTATCAGTTTTTCCTTTCCGTATTTAGTGCTTCCTTCATGAATTCTTGCAAGGTAGGCCTGGTGATGATGAAATGCCTCAGTATTTGCTTGTCGGAAAAAGATTTCATTTCTTCTTCACTTAGGAAGCTTAGTTTGCTTTGGAATGAAATTGTGAGTTGAAAATATTTTTCTTTAAGAATGGTGAATATTGGATCCCACTCTCTTCTGGCTTGTTGGGTTTCTGACGAAAGGTCTGCTGTTAGTCTTTCAGCTTCCCTTTGTAGGTTACCTAGCCTTGCTCGCTGGCTGCTCTTACCATTTTTTCCTTCATTTCAACCTTGGAGATTCCAATGATTATATGTCTTGGAGTTGATCTTCTCATGGTATATTGCAGTGGTTTTCCCTGTATTTTCTGAATTTGAATGTTGGTGTGTCTTGCTATGTTTGGGAAGTTCTCCTGGCTAATATCCTGGCGTGTGTTTCCTAACGTGGTTCCACTCTCCCCATCTCTTATAGGTACTCCAATCAATCCTAGGTTTGGTCTTTTTACACAGTCACATTTTCTCTGAGGTTTTGTTCATTCCTTTTCATTATTTTTTCTCTAATCTTCTTTTCATGCCTTATTTCAGCAAGATGGTCTTCTAACTCCTATCCTTTCTTTCACTTGGTAGATTTTTGTCTATTGATACTTGTGTATGCTTGATGAAGTTCTTGTGCTGTTTTTCAGCTTCATCAGGTCCTTGATGTTTCTCTATATACTGGTTATTCTAGTTCGTTAGCAGCTCCTGTAACCCTTTATAAAGGTTCTTAACTTCTTTGTATTGGGTTAGACCATGCTCCTTTAGCTCAGTGGAGTTTGTTACTACCCACCTTCGTGTGAAGCCTACTTCAGTCAATTCATCCATCTCATCCTCCATCCAATTCTGTACTCTTGCTGCAGAGGTACTCTGGCATTTTGGGTTTTCAGTGTTTTTTTCATTGTTCTTTCTCATCTTTATGAGTTTATCTAGTATCAATAGTTGAGGCTACTGACACTTAGATGGGGTTCTTGTGGGGTTTTTTTGTTGATGATGATGTTGCTGTCTGTTCATTTGTTTTTCTTGTAATGGTCAGCTCCCTCTTCGGTAGGACTGGTGCAGTCTGCTGGGAGTTCACTTCAGGCCCTATTCACCTGGTTCACTCCACCACTCACTGGAGATGTCACCTGAGGAGGCTGGAGAAGAGCAAAGATGAGTCCCTGCTCCTTCTGCTGGGGTCTCTATCCTCAAGGTGCACCGAGATGATGTGAGTAGGAGCACTCCCGCATAGAGTATCTGATGACCCCTGTTAGGGGGTCTCACCCAGTTTGGTGTCATGGGGAACAGGACCTGTTTAACAAAGCATTTGTCCCTTGTTGGAGGAGGTATGCTTTGCTGGGGGGAACCCACTCATATGAGCTGTCTGGACTCCTCAGAACTAGCAGGAGGAAAGACTAAGTCTGCTGGTCTTCAGAGACTGTGGTCACCCCTCACCCAGGGGCTGAGGCCCAAGGAGATCAGAGTTCTATCCCTGAGCACCTTCTTGGAGTTTTAGAAGTTCCTGCAGGTGGGCCCTGCCCAGTGAGGAGGGATAGGTCAAGGTCAGGTCTGAAGAGCACTCTCTCCACAGCATGCCACAGCTGGTGTGTTGGGCTGCTGGGCATACTTCTTGGGACAAGCCATCCAGCATTCCTGGGTCCAGCAGAGGAAAAGCGCAGCCTGGAGCTTAGTGTGTTAGGCAGTTACCAGTCCCAGTGTTGCCTGGCGCCCCTCCCTCAGGAGCTCAAATGGCTTAGACAGCAGTCAGCCACAGATGTGGTACTGCTCACCCCTCCCCCTATAGATTCTAGCTTCGTGGCTGTTGAGAATCTGTGTGGGTCCACGGATGAGACCCCATGCCCTGGTGGCATGGGATCATAAGTGAGTTCTTCTGATCTGTGGGTTGCACAGTTCCAGGGAAGAAGCATGTTTTCCCAGGCTAGATAGCATGCTCACTTACTGCCACCCTTGGCTGGGGCATGGGGGCTCCTCTGCCCCGTGAGACTCTCGGGCAGGCTACCACACCCCACTGCTCTTTCTTCCTCCTCGTGGGTCATGCCAGCTACCCAGTCAGTTCTGATGACAGAACCTGGATACCTCGGTTGCTGGTACAGGATCCGCATGCTGTAATGGTTCTTTTCAAAGGGAGCCTCCAGTCGCTACTGCTTCCAGTAAGCCATCTTGACCTGCACCACAGATACTTTAAAGAGCTACTCTATCCATGTACCTTTATGAATCCAGGAACCACAATCAATCATAGATGGAATTGGTGCCTACTTAATTTCAACACTGACTTGCTATACTCAGGCTTTGCTTAATATTAGAAAAAAAATTATGTTCTGTAAAGTCACCTTTCTTCTCCTGTAAATGAAGATTAAAAGATGATTAAACGAATCTTCTTTAAATTAATTTCTACCCCATAAACCTATTGCAAGGAGAAAATAATATACAAATTACTGTAATTGCTACTTTCTTACCAAAACACATGTACAGTAAGAGTATATAATGAGTTATATGCATTATTCTTGCATCCAACTCATTACAGTCAGAAGTGATTTATAAAATTACTAATGTAAATGTTATTTAACAACCTGTACTCACAAACTTTGGAAATAGAAATTTATTCATTTTATTTAACTTTAGGAACATTTGTGGTATCTAATCCATAGTAATGCTTTACCCCTCAGTCCTAATGGAGAAAAACTTGGTTGACAACTTACCAAAATCATTTTATAATCAAAAAGAAGACCTAAGAAAATATCAACGCTGGTTGTGATTTCAATTACATAATTATATCTATATGTGTGTATGCATGCATATATTTTATATATACACACACACACATATATATATGAAGGGAGAGAAAGCATAGTTATCCAAGAGTATAGCCACATTAATTTTTTATATACAAAGAGAAACAAAAAGGATAGTGAACCAGTAGGATAGCCACTCTACTATCTAATCATGAAGCCCTTAAACCTAGTCCAGAAAAGCTTCAAGAAATTATACAGAACCTACACCAACAACTTTTAGAGGAAAAGATGCCACACTACTTTACTTTCATAAAGTATGAACCTTATAGTCCACAATGACATCCACTCTTCTCAAAGCTTCTATTATTATAACTATTTCACTGTCTTCTATCTCCATTTTTCCTTCAATAGCTTATCAAGTCCAGTAAAAATATAAGGGTGGCCACCCAAGGAGAAAGCATACATTTCTTTCTGGGTATTTGCCATAAATACCAACATATTATTCAAGAGACTACAAATGAATAATGGTAAACTCTATTCTTATGAGAAACTTTTAGCTTATATGGGCTAGAATTTTGAAATAGGTCTCTCATTGATATTTTCAAATGGTAAATCGCTTTATTTCCCAAAATAAATGCAGAAGTATACAATTCTATAAATCTTTCTAATCATTAATTTTCAAAACATCTAATTCCATGTTGCATTTAAAAAGTACAGATGAAAACTGGTAGAATAGAAATATTAGATACAACTGAATGAAAAACACAAGTTGGATTCTCACTAACAAAATTCAGTCACTTTTCACTGAGAAGAATTTTTTTAATCTTCAAGACATTTTTAATATTAAGCAGGTTTCCTAGCATTACATCATCCCATATTTTTCCCCTGCAGAGAAATTTAAACATGTGCTACCAGATACACACCCAAGAGGTCCCCTCATTCAACAAGCAAAAAGGACATGAGACTATTCTACAGATCGTCCAACCATTTTTCATGTAATGAATGAGCAGCATACCCAGTACAGACTCCTAAGAGCTCTTTCATCCTATGAATCTTATGATCCAAAATATGAAATGGACAAAGCAAAATTCACTGACTGATATATTAGTTTATGGAACAAAGTATTTCTATTTTAGGTTTATATCTTAAATTTTCAAATAGAGCAAGATTTCCCAACCTTGGTACCATGGACATTTTGGATGGAACCACTCTTTGTGAGGTAGAGGAGCTGTCCTGTCCACTGTAGAAGGTTTAGCAGGATTCCTGCCCACATCACTACCCCACCATATCTACTCGTGATGCTAGTAACAATACACAAACATACACACCCCCCTGTCAATTGTGGATGACAAAAAAAAATGTTTCCATACATTGCTAAATGTCTCATAGGGACCAAAAGCACCCAAGGTAAGAACTGCTAAAATAGAACATGATCTCTGCACACTGAAGAGATACAAGCTATCCTTTTGTACTGTTCTATACACTTTACAGACAACATCAGCTACCTTTTCAGTATCCTGCTCTGGCACCCTGGTGTCAAGAGCCCAGGAAATCTTCCTGAGTGGAAAATGTCAGAGTACCTTCTGAAGTATGTCCACAGAAGAATCACAAATCTTGGAGGAGGAGGAGGGTGGAGATGATGTAAATATAAAGCTGACTGTGAACTGGAATGGTGACAGCTTAATTAAATATATCCAAGTACTGAAGGTGGCTAATGACATCAAGCAGGCTAGCTTAAAATGTTTGTATAATGGAGTACAGAAATTTATATTCATAGAGCATTAGGGAAAGGTTGATTCTACATAGCACTTTTTCTTTGGGGAATACATAAATATATGTATTTGTGAAAAAATTAATTCAAGTAAAACAGCACAGTGCCAGACACATGGTGAGTGTCCATTAAATGCGTAAGTGCTGGCTGCTATTCTTATTAGTAGTAACACTGTCATTGATAATTTTGTTGTATTAATTTTAATTCATTATATGCTTAAATATTTTTAGTGCTTAGGAACATTTCTTCTGGGATACACCTCTCTCCTGTCTCTCTCTCTCGCCCTATTCTTTCCCCATTTATTGTTTTGCCTGTAGAAAGTTCCTACTCTTCTTGAAAAGTTCAACCTCAAAAGTGAACTCCTCTCAGAGGCTTTCCCTAGGGTCCCAAGTAAAAAATTGACTTTCTCTTCATTTCCATTTCCATAACACTTAGTGCATATTTACATCATCGTTCTTAGCACATTGTATTATAGTTATTAAAGTCTGTGTGTGGCAGGCCCACCACAGTCCCTGGCCTCCAGGCTAGGAGCTTTTGAGGCCTTATTTACTTGGCCTTATGTCCTCTGTGCTTGCCACATGGTAGACGCTCAACAAAAGCACGTCAAACTCAGCTGAATTATCTGGAAAATTCAATCGTGTGGAAACCTCATTTTCCAATAATGCCAGATATATGAGGTGTGACTGAAGAGCAGTGCCTTCTATATAGAATTTGGGGCTGCCAGCCTCATATAAAAAGATTAAATAAGTGAAATGATGCAAAGTTTTACCAAGTAAAATAAAGATTGGGATAAATATCAGAACACTCCTTTAAATTACATACATTTAAATATGAGTGGGGACAAACTGGGAAGGTGGGAGAGATGGTAGGAATAAAATATATAATTTTAAAAGCTGTAAGTCTCACTAAGATAAGAAAAAAGGTGACATAATGGATCTGCCATATTTTAAATTTGATTGCATAACACTGTCAAAGAATTCATAGGCTACATGGTTAATAGGTCAGACTGTGTCTTGAATATAAAACATATCCATAAAACATCAGTCCAAATTATTGTACCAATCTCCCTCAACCAGCCACTCCTAGGCGGTACCTTAGGGAAAGGAAACTTTACATATGTGAAAATGTATATGCATTGTCAAGTAAATTACATTAAAGAGTAAAGTCTACCCTGATTTTTCAATTATTTCTGAGTTTAATTGAAAATATAAAATACATAAAATCCACATAGAAGTTTTGAGAGGTGATTCTGCTTTAAAAATAACCACAGGTACTAGTTCCTTTTTCTGCTTCCATTTTAGTTCCTTAAGAAGTATACAAAGCCACAAACAATACTTTAAAAAATTAATTGGATTTTAAAATTAGTTTTCAAATAGAAATTCTTTCCATTTAACCTGTAATCATGTGATATGTAAATCAAGTATTTTTAATATAATACTCTTCTAAGATAATTAAATTGAAAGTTCCAAAATAGTGGTAAATTTTTCCAAAAAAAAAAAGATATTATATATCCTCATTTCCTATGAGGAAAAACAAGCCTTCCCTAGCTTAAAAAAAAGAATGAGAGCAACTAATCTTTAAATCCTAGTGTTTTTTGTTTTGTTTTGATTTTTGATTCTCTCTACCTGGAAAAAGCTGGGAATGCTATTTTGTAAAGATATGTGTGCCATAAATTTGTTTCATTACGTTTGTTCTCTCAACTATAATTATGCACATTTCTGTTTATACTAATAATGTTCATCATAAAAGTTTAAAAAACAGAAATTAATGAAGAATTAAAATTTAAATTACTCACAGCCGGCAATGAATATTGGATGGGTTCCTTCTATCTTTTTTGTATATAGATTTATTTAAATTAGTATAATAATGTATATAATTATGTTTCTCGGTTTTGGTCAATAAACATTTGAGCATTTTTCAGTGTTAGTAAATATTACTCAAAAATATAATCTGTATTTGTTCTCTGCTATTTTTCAAAAAATTGTAGCTTAACATTTCTTGTTTAAACAATAATACCATGATAAACACTTTTACATGAATCTTTGTCTACATGTGTCTGTATCTCCACTGTTTCTGTAAGATAAATTTATACAGAAATTCTCATCTCACACTACCCTATCCCTATACTTCTTCAAATCTATTTTTTAAAGAGTTTGACTATCTAGAACTTGTATTTTCAGCTATTAAGTTCACAGAAAGCTTCAATGACATTGCTATTAAATTGGGTGGCACCTATTTTATCACTACACTTCAAAACCTATCAATTTATTTTGCACACATTAAATTATGCAGTAATGCTATTAGATAAATAAGTAAAATGTGCTAGGGGTCTTTATTTATTTATTTATTTTGAGACGGAGTCTCGCTGTTGTTACCCAGACTGGAATGCAATGGCGCGATCTGGACTCACTGCAACCTCCGCCTCCTGGGTTCAAGCAATTCTCCTGCCTCAGCCTCCTGAGTAGCTGGAACTACAGGCGTGCACCACCATGCCCAGCTAATTTTTGTATTTTTAGTAGAGACGGGGTTTCACCTTGTTGACCAGGATGGTCTCGATCTCTTGACCTCGTGATCCCCCCACCTCGGCCTCCCAAAGTGCTGGGATTATAGGCGTGAGCCACTGCACCCAGCCACATTTTACTTATTTTTCTATAAAGGTAGGTGTCAACAAATAGTACCTAATGTTATTAGAATAAAAACCACTTTTTGCCATTATGTATATAATTCTGTGAACTGAAATAGATGCTCATATAAAGCTATATGATAATATATTGAAAATATATTTACCAGTGTATTTATTATCAACTATGGTCTTTGCATTGGGATATGCATTAGCCCTTCCCACATCATCTGACATTCCTTTTCTTGTCCTGAAATACTTTTTCACTTGTTTTTTGTTTTTTCAGATTTGTAAACTGAGACTCCAAGAAATACAGAAATTTCCCTATGTGTGAATTTCAAAGTCCATGCCCTTATGGCACTATAGTATTTTCTATGGTGACTATCAAGTCCTTCATAGAAACCTGAAAATTCTTTAAGACATATTACTATTTCTGTATATCCTTTCCCTTAAACATCTTTCTTTGGAAAAAAAAGGTGAAGTGCAAAAAGTGAATTGTGCATCTACAGGCAATTACAGGGCACAGGATTGTATTTTCTTACAATGCAGAATAATGAACTTCTGGCAATGAACAAATGCTTATTTTAAAATTTAAAAAAAAGAGCATTTTACTAGAGATTATTCAACCTGATCAGCAGTATATAAAATTGAAGTATGGGTGGGCACAGTGGTTCACGCCTGTAATCCCAGCATTTTGGGAGGCAAAGACAGGTGGATGACCTGATCAGGAGTTCAAGACGAGCCTGACCTCCATGGTGAAACCCCATCTCTACTAAAAATACAAAAATTAGCTGGGTGTGGTGGTGGGTGCCTATAGTCCCAGCTATTCGGGTGGCGGAGGTTGCAGTGAGTTGAGATAGTGCCATTGCACTCCAGCGTGGGCAACAAAAGCAAAACTCTGTCTCAAAAAAAAAAGAAAGAAAGAAATATGAGGTATGAGTCTCTGAGTGTGAATATTCCAAGACTGAAAAAATAATTAGTAACAAATTTTACATACATTAGCAAAAAGCAGTATCACAGAGGACAATAAATATACCCTAACCCTAGAAGATGAAGTTAACAATCATAATTCAGTAACACTACTAAATAGATGTTAAAAAATGTGAACTTGGAAGAACTGAATTAAGATTAAATTGAATTTTTTAAAATACTGTTTTTAAAATAGAAAAATAGAAACCTATCCAATCTATATAATCTCAGAGTTTAGAATGGCAATGGAAGAAAATGCCAGGCAAAGATACACATGTAATTTAGATTTTACAAATTAAGTCAAAAGAATTAGGAAAAATATGAGTGAAATCCTAAATCTGAGAGAAGATTTAAACATATGTAAAACTAAAAAGACTTAGCCAAATTATACCCAAGAATAACTAAAAGAACATGTAGCTACAGTAGCAGAAATATTAAGTGTAATATTTTTTAAATCTGGTATAATAAGAAAAATACAAGAGGTACAAGATAAACAAATGTCCTATTTTTTTAGAGAACTGAAACTTCCTTGCTATCCCCATCAAGCTATCATTGACTTTCTTCACAGAATTGGAAAAAAAAAAAAAGCACCATAAATTTTATATGGAACCAAAAAAGAGCCCACATAGCCAAGACATGTCAAAAAAAAAAAAAAAAAGCTGGAGGCATGATGCTACCTGACTCCAAACTATACTACAAGGCTACAGTAATCAAAACAGTATGGTTCTGGTACCAAAACAGAGATATAGCACAATGGAATAGAACAGAGGCCTCAGAAACAACACCATACATCCATAACCATTTGATCTTTGACAACCCTGACAAAAACAAGCAATGGAGAAAGAATTCTCTATTAAACAAATGGTGTTGGGAAAACTGGCTAGCCATATGTAGAAAGCTGAAACTAGATTACTTCCTTTTCCCTTATACAAAAATTAACTCCAGATGGATTAAAGATTTAAACATAAGACCTAACACCATAAAAACCCTAGAAGAAAACCTAGGCAAAACCAGTCAGGACACAGACATGGGCAAAGACTTCATGACTAAAACACCAAAAGCAATGTCAATGAAAGCCAAAATAGAGAAATGAGATATATTTAAACTAAAGAGTTTCTTCATAACAAAAGATACTATCATTAGAGTGTACCAGCAACCAACAGAATGAGAAAAATTTTTTGCAATCAAATATACATTTATATAAGTTAGCAACCCATCTGACAAAAGGCTAACATCCAGAATCTACAAAGAACTAAAGTAGATATACAGAAAAAACAAGCCCATCAAAAAATTGGCAAAGAATATGAACAGATACTTTTCCAAAGAAGACATTTATGCAGCCAACAAACATATGAAAAGAAAGTTCATCATCACTGGTCATTAGAGAAAAGCAAATCAAAACCACATTGAGATACCATCTCATCTCGCTCTGGTTAGAATAACAATCATTAAAAAGTCTGGAGACAACAGATCCTGGAGAGGATGTGGAGAAATACAAACTGTTTCACACTATTGGTGGGAGTGTAAATTAATTCAACCATTGTGGAAGACTGTGGTAATTCCTCAAGGACCTAGAACCAGAAATTCCATTTGACCCAGCATTGCCATTACTAGGTATATGCCCAAAGGATTATAAACCATTCTATTACAAACACACATGCACACGTATGTTTATTGCGGCACTGTTCACAATATCAAAGACTTGGAACCAACCCAAATACGCATCAGTGATAGACTGGATAAACAAAATGTGGCACATAATACACCAGGGAATACTATACAGCCATAAAAAAGGATGAGTTTATTTCCTTTGCAGGGACATGGATGAAGCTGGAAACCATCATTCTCAGCAAACTGACACAAGAACAGAAAATGAAACATGGCATGTTCTTCCTCATAAGTGGGCATTGAACAATGAGACCACATGGACACAGGGAGGGGAATATCACACACCAGGGCCTGTCATGGTTGGGGGATAGGGGAGGGATAATATTAGGGGAAATACCTAATGTAGATGACGGGTTGATGGATGCAGCAAACCACCATGGCACTTGTGCACCTATGTAACAAACCTGCACATTCTGCACACGTATTCAAGAGCTTAAAGTATAATTAAAACAATTTCCCAAAACTATAAAGTCAGATGAGCTAAGGATCAATATCCATAAAAATTCCAACATGAATTGTTAATAAAAATAAGCATGAGTTCATTCAGAAATTAACTTATTAATAGGCTCTTAGTTTTGTATCATGTTTGTCATGTGTTCAATACCATTCACATCCTTAGAAAATAGAAAAGTGAAAGTAAGCTCAAAGGGAGCTTCATTAGATGATATTAAAAATATACTGAGAAGACAGAACAGTGGGCACACAGAAAAGATAGAACTTTTAATAGTGATCAATGTAAAATTCTGCAGTTAGTTATAATTAATAAATATATTCTAGAGGATAGAAAACTGGTATGCTAATCATTCCTGAAAAAAAAATACTTAGGATATAAATAACCATCTACAAACTCAACATACATAAAACTATATTTGACTGACCAAAAATAAACATAATTCAAACATTTTAGGATACGTATATGGAACTAGTATTCCAATTTTGAGTAATAATGATTTCAAAGCATTGAACCACACTGAGGACAATGGTAGTGCTGAGAATAAAAAATAAATTACTTACACTATCTCTAAACTCAATCAAAGCATGGAAACAGACATAGAAAAAGATAATTATGAATAAAGCAATTTGTTAGTTTGGGCAATATTATTAACGAATATTTGGAGTATCATTTTCAATTCTATCTTTGAAAGATATTATTTAACATAAAAATAATAGAGTATTCACTATATATGCCTGGCGCTACAAGAAAATAATATCTTAATTTTATAAATGGAATCATTAAATTGAGATTTTATAAAAACAGAACTTATCCACAGACACACAGCTAGTCAGTGTTAAAGCTAAGAAACCAGTGCAGGTCTTTCTGTCGTGAAATTACTGCTGTTAAAAATAACAATGCCTATCAATCAGTATGTATTACAGTGAGTTCTGCTGAACCAGTGTTGCAAAGAATATTAGCAAGTACTGCTAACCAACGAATCCATAGCCAGATAATTCTGAGGAAGACTAGCTAAAATAAAGTTGATAGAGCATATGCACGCACGCACATGTGTGTGTATGTTTTCACTGTAAAGCCTTTTAAAGATGTTAATATTCTGATACAGT
Organism: Callithrix jacchus; assembly: GCF_049354715.1. NCBI lineage: Eukaryota > Metazoa > Chordata > Mammalia > Primates > Cebidae > Callithrix > Callithrix jacchus. Next base: position 64,109,483 of record NC_133505.1, read on the forward strand.
GAATCTCCTAGAAGATAGTCTAACTGGCAGGCTTTACAAATATACATGACCTCAGGAGCCTTTTACTGTTTTCTTCATTGAGTAGTGCAAGGGATTGGTGTTTCATGGAGCATCTATTGGGTGTTCTGCCACACTAGAAGACCAAGTCAAATCTAAAGGTCAAGAACTACAGATAGTCAACAAGGAAAGAACAGGGCATACAGAAGACAGGATATCGATCTTTAAATAACAGTCTCATTTAAAAAGGACTTACTACTTCATCAAAAGGACGATCTGGATCTGAGGAATGAAAGCTGCTAGGAGAGAGGTATCACCTCAATATGGGATTTCAAGCAGATTTTGATAGATGATTGATCGATCGATTGATTGATCACTCTGAGCTGTCCGACAAAGGTGATTACTCACCTGAAAAATGTGTTATTGAAGCGATTTCTGCATTGTGTTAAACGCCAGAGAAAATGACTACAGTCCCTTTTTAAGGCTTCAATTCAATGGTTCATTTGCAGTCATTATCAGCTGAGGTTTTTATGCATTTAGTATTTCAGACTGTCCATTTTTCTACCATTCTGAATTAACCATCTTATAGACAGAGGTCATCAAAATACACATAACAACATACAATGTTTACACTCACGCCAATGAAAACTAAAGAAGCGCCTCTCTAACTTTCAGAACACCAAGTAACTTCATTATCTTAATTATGAATTTCATGTGGGCAGAACAAAGGAGTTTTCTGGAGTGAAGGACAAATTTACAAAATGAGACAATAGACCTAGAAAGCACATTTTGAGAAGCACAAGACTATTTAGTATACAAGTGCTAAAACCGACCTTAACTTTTGCTTTCAGAGAACTAAATTTAACTCACTGTGTTCTGATTTTCTTATCCTACATTTAAACAAAGTAGTGTCAGGAGTAGGGAACAGCTTAGGAGCATAGAATAAAATTTTCAGATTGATTAGTCTTACCTTTCAATGTCTCTAGCTGGCTCTAAATGTTACTACACTGCCCAAAGAAGATAATTTGTTGATAGATCACAAGAGTTATCAATGACAGTTACTAAAATTTTACATATGTTTGCCAGGATAATAAGTTAAATAAAAAGACTATACCTATTTGTGTATTCCTTGATGATTTGATATATGCTAATCTTAATTGTTTCATTTTCAAATCGGTTGTTGCTCCGGTCCTTGTATATTCGGAATTCAGCTGCTGTCACTGCCTCTCCATGAGGAATTTGTGTAAGATCAAATCGAAATTCTTTGTAATGCCTTCGCTGATGAGAAAAATCCTTGTCTCGTTCAACTGAAAAAAAAAAGGAAGTGGGGGAGGAAAAAAGTTAGTCCGTTATAAAATATGGAAATTAATAATAAATTCTCCAGCTTTGAAAATGAAAACAAACAAGCAGGTTAGTATAAAACTGGAAAAACACTAAAACCACAGACTCAAACGTGTTTCCAGTTAAAGGAAATTCCACAAACCAACAGCCTTTTTCAAAGGCAATATAACCTCTGTGGTTTTATACGAATTCCTGGATCCTAAATGGAAAGGTTATCCAAAAATGTTTTTAAAAGTGAAGGTTGTAAAATGATTACTAGTATGTCTCAAGTATCAGAACACAAAAAATTTTCTACAGAAATTCTGAATATGTTATGGTAACCTCCAGGGTTCCAGGTGAAGTGAGTGGAGACAGCACAGCCATGGGAGGGAATCATGAAAGAGGACTAAGGAAATTCAAGTATCTAGGAACTGTGTTTATGGCATTTCAAAGTTCAAGTAAATAAAGCAAACTGATTTTTACAAGAAAAATTGTTTCTAAAGTGTCTTCCCCAGAAAAGCTTTTCTCCTTTCAGCAAATAAAATATTCTTAAACACAGTGTTTTGTTTTCTCTTCAGGAAGGTCTCACTCTGTTGCCCAGACTAGGGTGCAGTAGCGTGATCACCGCTCACTGAAACCTCGACCTCCCACAAGTGGTTCTCCCAATTCAGGCTCTAGAGTAGCAAGGACTCAAGGTGTGTACTACCACACACAGTTAATTTTGTTATTTTCTGTAGAGGCAGGATCTCACTCTATTCCCTAGGCTGGTCTCAATATCCTGCACTCAAACCATTCTCCTCCTTTGGCCTCCCAAAGTGCTGGGATTACTTGCATGAGCTACCCTGCCCTGTGTTGTTTTAAAGGCATTTTTATAAATTCTTACCCCTGGTGCAGTATAAAGTCTCCCAAAGACCTCAGTCATTATTCAGAATTGAGAAGGGAACCTATTTCCCCTCCTTAGTAACCTTCCAAACAAGTGAAGTCAAAGAACTGTTCCTTTTGGAAATATTAAAAAATGCCGAAGAATTTACAACAGTAAGTATCAGATGTAGTATATTATAATAAGCTAGTGTATTGTACAAGTGGTATTAATTCACAAGCTCAAAAATTGGAATTTTTTTAGAAGATTACTTAAAATTTATAAAACTGCTATACATATATGAAACTTAGGATCCTAAGCTAGAAGCATGTAAGATTACAGAAGTGAAAAGATGATAACGACCATCAGGAATGATGCTGGGGAGCCCAGGCTGCTAGACCATCATGTTCCAAGTCCAGATGGGTCGTCATATCTGAAGCTCCTGACAAGGGAACCCACAAGTCTTTGCCTTCATCCTCCAAAAAAATCTCTGGTTTATTTTCCCCAGAAAAGTAGAAGGTAGTTGAGGACAGCAGGAGCTGATTCTCACCTCCATCTCAGACTCTAAAGCAGGCATACAGAAAAATGTAGCTACGTTTGGGGGCATATTTTTAAATTTAATTTTATAGATGAGGTCTCTGTTAGCCAGGCTGGACTCAAACCCCAGACTCATGCCATCTTCCTGCTTCAGCCTCCTTAGTAGCTGGGACAACTGTAGGTGTGCGCCACCACACTCAGTTGGAAGCATTTTTGTCCTGTAGAGCTTAGCAAGGATGATGCCCTTTGGCTATCTGACTAAACTAACGCCACCTCATGTGGTTCATTGAAATTGTTTTCTTAAAATATCATTATCTTGGTCCTCGGAGTCATCCATTTCCAGAGAGATCATTAGTCAACTTTTCCTAAATAAGGACAGAAATCCCATTTGTAAGATGTTATTTTGGTACATAACTTAAAACTCTTCTCTGTCTTCTCTGGGGATAGTGCAGACTGCACACTCCTCCTTCCTCTCCCTTTTGTCCATTTGACTGGGCTATATGACAGTGAAAGTCTAAGGGGAGAAAACGCCTACTACCTAAGTAGCTAGTAACTGATGTGCATGTAAGAATGCTAAAACCAGTCACAACTTTTGCTTTTGGAGAACTATATTTAACTCACTGTGTTATTTTCTTATCTGAAATTTAAATGAAGTAGATGGTGTCATGTGACCATATCTAAATAGCCTTTATGTGCCAGACTATATCAGTATTTTATTAATATTAACATATTCATAACAGCCTACAAGATGGGTTCTCTTGTTAGTTATCCTTATTTTGAAAATGAAGCAACCGAGGAGACGTGGGGAATGAATACCTTACCGAAAACTTTGAACCCAGTCATTTGGTGTCACTAAGCCATGGTTGTTAAATGTCAGGATGTGCTGAGTCTGCTTATGCACTACTGCTCTGTCCTCTTTTATTAACACATCTAAAATCTTGTATTTACAAGTCCAAAATCCAAAACATTCTGAAAACTACACATTTGTTTTCACACTCCTTTGACAGAAGAACCAGAAGTTAACTGATATGAAGTGATTTACGGTCTCTCTTTATCCCAGTTTAAATATTTGAATAAATAAATTAAATATTTATTGCTTTGCTGCAGAAATTGTCATGTGTTTGCCTAGGTGGCACTGTCCCAGACCCTGCTTGACAAATACTATACTTCATGCTATATGTACCAAGCAGCCATTTAAAAATACATTTTCTCCATTCTGAAAGACCATATTCATAATTCTAAGTGATAACAACCATTATTCAATTTTTCATTAACAATAAATTGCATATTTAAACTTTTAACCAAAAAGCAACAACTCAGAGTCCTAAAAATAAAGGCCAAGATATGCATTTGTTAGGATCCAATCTAAGTGTGCACCTGCTTAGTGCAGATGAGTATTGAATTCATGTTATGTAAAGTCATCTACCATTCTGGAATCCCCTGTGAGATGTTAGTATAATAAAGTAGAAAGCTAGAGTTTCAGCCATTATTATAAAATTTCAGTTTTCTAATCCAGGCTATTTAGCTTAAACCCTTAAGGGGACTCATTTTCAAAGAGTTTAATAAAATGTTGTATTCAATATACCACACAGAACGAAGTCGCAGACCTGTCTGGTGACTCAGATTTTTACATCCTACAGCTTTGAATCATAATTGGAACAATAAATTCCATGGGACATGCTGGAGTGAGTAATGGAATAAAACTTACAACCTAATGATGCCCACAAATATTCAACAAGGTAATCTCAGTTACCTCAAAGAGTAACACTAGGGAGGTGGCAAATATTAATATCCCTGACTTAAGAGTAAGAAATTGGGTGATGACAGCTCTGTGGTAACAGATGTCTATCTCCTACAGTTTATCATAAATCTTCATTCAATACCTATACCACCTACATATAATGACATCCTACTGTTCTGCACTTAGAGAATAGTTCTTTGTCAGTTTCGTTAAACAACGTCTTTCATCAGTACATTAAAAAAAACGTGAAGAATAGGCTAAAGAATAAGGGATTTGATCACCAAAGGGTATGAAGCATCTAGGACAACACAACGCATAATCTGGAGAAGTCTTCTAATACTAGTTGAATGAAAAATTGCATGAATGGATCAAAATCTGGTTATCTCTTTTCACTCGGCAACTCCTACAACTTAGCTGAAGCCATGGTAACTTATTTAAGTATCATCTGCTTGGTACATATTTCATTTAATCTTTGTGACCCTACTTTTGTCCATCAGCTTTACAACTTGTCAAAGAGCCCAAAACTGTTACCTGGAAGATAACAGATTTCATCCCAGGATTTCAATTTCCAAGCAAAAACACAACCTGAGTGTGTTTTTCTGAAGATTTTGTTTTCTTATGTTTTTTAATCTAATTACTTCTTGGGAAAGCTGACCTTGTTTTAGTGCTTTCATTTTCCTCTCCAAAGAACCCTTCTCTTTATGATGCTGCTATGATATAGACATTCTACTCTTTCTGGACCAAGCTCATTATTTTAGAACACAACTCCTCCTACTTTTTCCTTAGCAAATGTATTTTTGTTCACTTATTTAATATTGATTACATTTTTATCTAAGGAATTTTATGAATAAACAAATCATTATATGAATATGAATTAATGATACTATATATGTTAATGCAACATCATACTTTTACAACCATATGTTGAAATTTAATTGTAGCTTTTTTTTTTTTTTTGAGATGGAGTTTCGCTCTTGTTACCCAGGCTGGAGTGCAGTGGCGTGATCTCAGCTCACCACAACCTCCACCTCCTGGGCTCAAACAATTCTCCTGCTTCAGTCTTCCGAGTAGCTGGGACTACAGGCACGTGCCACCATGCCCAGCTAATTTTTGTATTTTTAGTAGAGACGGTGTTTCACCATGTTGACCAGGATGGTCTCGATTTCTCGACCTCATGATCCACCAGCCTTGGCCTCCCACAATGCTGGGATTATAGGTGTTAGCCACTGCGCCCGGACTTTTTTTTTTTTTTTTGAGACCGAGTCTTTCTCTGTAGCAGAGGCTGGAGTGCAGCGGCTCTATCTCGGCTCACTGCAACTTCTGCCTCCTGGGTTCAAGCGATTCTCCTGCCTCAGCCTCCCGAGTAGCTGGGACTACACGCACGTGCCACCACGCCCGGCTAATTTTTTGTATTTTAGTAGAGACAGGGTTTCACTACATTGCCCAGGCTGGTCTTGAACTCCTGAGCTCAGGCAATCCGCCTGTCTTGGCCTCACAAAGTGCTGGGATTACAGGCCAGAGCCACCTCGCCCAGCAATTGTAGCTTTTAATTTTGACATAATTGTGATTCACCAGCAAAATTCTTCCATTCCCAACCCTTTTTATTCACCAGAGCTGCTACCAAGACCAAAACTCCCAAAGTATATGAAAAAAGAACAAATACACACACTTAACACTCCTTAAATGTAAACTTTTTATGGGAAGGATCTTTGTCTTATTCACATTGTGACAAATTTGTTAAATATTGAGCATTCAGCTTTTCTATGTATTAGAGTATGCTATAACTCACTGCAACGGTAAATAGCTTGGGAAGATTAAAAAATACACAAATGAGAAGGAAAAAAACAGAGAAGGGCGTACTATTATTGGCTTTGCGATTAATATAGTTGGCCCTTTTAATTTACTCTTTAATGTATATTTTACACCAAATACCATGAGTTTCTGGAATCTTGTCAAATATAAATAAGTCTCCGTGAAACCCATAATCACATTCCCTATTTGGTGGTGAAAAAGTGTCTCTTAATTACCATATAAAAACAAATAAACAAAAAAAGCAGAAGGTTTGGCTCATTTAAGTGAGAACCAGACTTGTTAAAGGGGATAGAAGGACACAGAGTAAAGATATACTGAGACCAGGGGTTAATGCTTTTTCCCTAGTACCATCCCTTATCTCAGACCAAAAAAGACATTTCTCTCATGTGAGAAGAGAAAGAGTGTTTAGTAACGAACGCTTGTATCAATCAATTTGCTTCTAATAATTATATAAGGAGAGCACAGAAGCCTGTCCACATTCTCCTATGTGCCAACCTAACAAGATCAAGAGGGGATGCATTTTGTCAAAGGGTCATACATAGACGTGGCTAATCCCAGACTCTTCTCTATCATTTATGACACACACGTTTTGAAGATTTCCAGGTGGGAGCCATTCAGTATCACTGTAACAATGAAAACATGAAACTTTACAATCATACATTTTATGAACAGAATTGTGGATCATCCCAAATATTATCATGTAAAATTACTATTTTTAAATAAGTCCATCAACATAGGGTTATTTGAGCCGATGGTTGTCAACAGTGTTCTGTAAAGCTTTTTTTTTTTAAGTTGTTTTCCTACACACACTATCACAGAAAATAAAGCATCAAAACTTCAGCAAAACTTATACATTTTATCACCCAACTCACAAAACATAACCATGATGGTGAATACGCTTCCTTCTGCTTCTAGAGAGCAGGGGTTTTTTGTGTGTACCCCAAACTTTCCATCTCTATGAAACTACAGAGCTATCTATAGAAACAGAAAACTACACTGCTAGAAGAATAGAAATAACTTATTATTTTGGTTTAAAAAGTGGTAACATCAAAGCATACAAGATGTAAAATACAAATCAAATCATTCACATTTATGATTAATGGACTGACAGTGAAAAGAAGCAGAATTGCCTTTATATAAGCACCAAACTATGCCTTAAGTGCTCTAAATTGTCAAAGTTTGCAAAGGTTAAACTCTGTTTAAGACACACTCTGAAGACTTTTATTGTTGAGATACAACTTAATAGAAGTTAATGACTGAAGTTTTTTTTCCCCTCCCAAGCAGATAGCTCTCTGGATGACTTTATCACTAATCGAAACTGGATGAAAATGTCCTGGGCTAAATATTTTCATGTCTACATTATCTGAAGAGTAGAATTAATTAACAGGATTACAGTTTTATCTATGCAGTGATTTATCTGCAGTTTTAAGGAGATGCATTCATGGCCAATCAGTCTTAATCTCCCACACAAGAGCTGTAACTTGGAAGACACAAATAGCAGCAGTAGCTGTAAGGCAAAGATAGCATTCTCCCAGGAGCCTAGCCAGCTGTTGAAAGAATACAGATCACTGTTTGCTGCTGAGTGCAAAAAATCATTAAGAGATTACTCATAGAATTATTACTTATCTGTGTTGCATTTTAAAAGTGAAAAAAAAAAAAGCAAAGATATCATGTGACTACCAAGACACATCACTCTGCAAGATATCCTTCACTAACTAGTCCACCGAAAGACAGAAACCTGGTGCTATAAAAATTTATTGACTGGTCAGTGAAAGAATATGTACATGTTTTCCATGAATGAATAACCATTTCAGAGAGTGTGGCAAACTCCAGATTCCAGAAGTCTTATGAGCCTCTTAATACACGGTAATGTGTGACCTGAATGAAAGAAAATTGTCCCCAAATGTTTTGTTTCAAAGAATAATTTCAATTGACTTTCAAATTTTCTAGTTATGATACCTGTATAAAAACTTCATGAATACAGCTTTATAAAGAAGTAAAATCTCAAAGAATAATTAGTTCAATAATTGAAATACTCTACCATAACAAATTGATTTTCAAAATCAATTTAAAATACATTGCATATAATTTTGAAATTTGAGAAATTGTTGAATATGCATGAGTTTGCTTTAAGTATATAATAGTTTGGAAGGAGAAAGAATTATGTCTTACATAAAGAAATCTCTGAAATTGGAATGAAGTTGTTCTCAAGGTATTACTGTTTTCTTTAGATTAGACAGGCCTAGCAATGAGCTTTTAGCAGTTACTTAGACTACCATAATAACAGCTATACATACCAAGCATTGGTATGAAAATTATATGTTCAATAATTAATAAATAATAACAAATGATGGAGTTAATAAAATCAATAAATTTTAATTTTTTGTTTCTTCCTCCTCTTTTGATCCAACAAGATGGAGCTTCCATATCTCCCTCATGGTACAGATAAACACTATTAACTTCCTCAGTGTTACAGTTAGTTATCACAAAGCCAGAGACAATATCTAGATCTTATTACTCATAATTTAATATTCTTTGCATGAAAGTTTCAACTAATAATAATTGCTACTTCTCTTGCAAGGCAGGGTTCTCCTATTCCATTCCAAGAACAATGCTTCTGCTTGAGCCTTACGCCCAGGCTCCTAGGCTCATTCGTAGCATGCCCTTGTCTCCTGTGTATTTAGTTTCTTGCTTTTTCCTCTACCTTAAGTCAGTGTCATGGAGACAACACGACACTGGGAACACACTTGCAGATGAGCGAAGTTGGGTGTGCTGAGTTGTTTTAACTTGTGTTATGGGACAGATGTCAGAGCAAATCTCAGAAAAGGCTTTTAGAAAGGATTCACTGGGATTGTGTTAGGTAACATAGTAGAAGGTCCTAAGAGGAAGGATTTTCCTCTGGCCTGAGTGCTCTCAGGAAGCAGAGGTAAATCAATCATTTGGTAACTTTTTTTTTTTTTTTTTTTTTTTTTGCCAATCAGTTTGAGCTTATGAGGTTGCTCAGGTTAGCCTTGAACTGATGACCTCGCCTTCGCGAGCGCCATGACCTCCGGCGAGAGCCACTTTGGACCCCTAATCATTTGGTAACTTAATAAAATTCTTTAGAAGGTAGGAATAAGAAGTATGGAGTCAAGCTTTGTAACTGGAGAAAAAAGCAATCATCAGTAATATTATCCAGGAAAGAAATTGTTTGATCATTTTTGAGATTTATACAATGTTTTGGTTTATAATCTGCGCTCAAATTGTGGAATAGACTATCGTGGAATACTCCTGCTTTTGTCTTCCTCCCTCAAGATCAAAGAGAAGTCATCTTCAGTGTTGATGTTCTGTGAAATTGTTTATGACCAACAGGAAAACTGTGAGTGCCAGTCCAGCTCCTAACCACAAGACCTAGTCCAGGCTGTGTCCTAGCCATCAAGTACTAACTGTCTGTTTCTTGCTTATCATATATACTCACTTTGATTATCCTAAAAATATCTACTTTGCTACTTCTACATTTGTTCAATCCCCAAGTATTTATTAGGTACCTGTTCTGGGCCATACTCTAATAGTTAAGGAGATATAAGAAGAAAAGACATAGGAGCTCAGGGTTTGAAAGCGTAGACCTACTCTACAGTATTGTCATACAGATTAAGTATTTCCCATGGGATGTTAGGAGATGCAGATGGACACAGAAAGTTATCTTAGCACAGTGCCTAGAACATATATGTTCTCAGAAAGCAGTAGTAATCATGGTATTAATCACTTTCTACTTGTATTATAGCTATTTTGTCGCCTTACATTTACTACATCACTAAGATGCTTGAGGGAAGTATGTATGTTTTCTTTTTGTTTTGCTTCTTATCTTCCTATTTCTCCACATACCGCATATAGGACTTTTTAGTGTAGTAAGTGGTCAATGAAAATATAATTATCTAAAATTGCTTACTGTCCTAAAAACCAATGATATTGTTTAGCAGTATGTTAATATCTTTACCCAGAATAGAGATTGATTAACAAAAGATTAATCTGTGTTTTTTAATAAAAAGTTTTTTACTGTGGAGTAAAAAAAAAAAAACCTGCAATCTACGTTTCTACAACAGTGGATAAATAATTGTATTTACTCAATATCTTGTTTATATATTGATGGAACACATAGTAGCACATATTTGAAAGTTTATAAATTGCCTAGAAATATCAGTCTAATAAAATTTGCTGGTTCTTACAAGTTTTTTAAGTCTTAAAGTCATTTAGTTATTTTTATCACTAAGGACAACAATGCATTCTGAAGTATACAAATAGCTTACTATTTTTATTATGAGCATTTTATAAAGGAAAAATTATTAATTGGATGTGAAAAGCAAATATGCATCTTTTTGGGGGTTCAGTCTTAAGTGTCAAAAATTAGCTTAGAATGCTCACAAAGGTTGGTACTTGACTGATTCATTCTATATAATGATAGATGGTTAATGATGAATGAGAATATTTATTACATAAAAATGGATTTCAGTTGCACTGTGTACAAATATTTGAGACTGTTTTGTGTTTACCTGTAAGAAATTATATTATCTTACATGACTGTCTGATAGCCATCTTTTGGTAAATACTTAGCTCTTACATTTTCGTTAGTGGAAAAATTTGTTCCTTTTATAGATTGTTGGCAGCTAGAGGTCAACCATTGTATTCTCACCAGATTTCATTAAATGATCTTGTGAATTCTTCTGCTCCATCAGTAAAATAAAACAGTTTTTAACCACCTGAAGGTGATAGAGGTTACAGTAGGTCCATGTTCAGAAAAGACTTTCCTTTACATCTTGAAATCAGTGAGTTGATAGTTTATCTACAGAGAATATTTGTGGTTTCATGACAAAAACAGGTCAAAGGTTTTGTGAGTTTTCTTCTGAAATTGCTCAGTGCCTTCTCTAATGACTGATAATTGAAAACAGAGATTGGGACTACCAAATGTGGTGGGTGACAGATAAGCAGTAGATTAATGCCAATACTTGGTTACAAGACACTAAAAGGTCAGACGTCACATGAATTAGCTATTGTGCTACTGTGAAAAGACAGACATCAAAAGTCTATTATCCCCTTTAATAGCTCTTAGCCTAGCTTGAAATCCATTCTCTCTTCCTTAGGTTATAATTTAAAAGTAATCTCCATAGCAATTTACATGTGATGTCAAAGTGAAGTCACTCACCCTAAGTGTGTCAACAGTTGGAGTTTGCATATTTTATTTACATAAAGATTTTTTTTAATCACGTATTTAGTGTATTTATTGTTCATTTTGGTATATTTTAGAAACATTTTATTTAGGAAAAAATTATACTCAATGGAATGAATACTTGAAAATAATAAAGAAGTTGACAAGTATATTACATTTATTTACTATTTCTCTATGGGGGAAATGAAATGGGTTTAAGACACAGTTTGCATAGTTTAAAAGATATGAGGATTTTTGTAGCTGAACAAACAAACATCTTTCTCAAATCAATCAGTTTAAATTTTAAATTGCTATAACTTATAGAGTTCACTCAAGTTCAATTTGTGGTTCAATCTGTCATATGAAATAAAGACAAACTATAAATTTTTCTGCTAAATGGGTTGCATCAGTGAAGTTTGGCACATGGAAGTGTAATCACAAAGAAATGTGATTATCATATTGACTAATATAAAATTAATAGAGATATATTATTTAGTTTTACAGGTTTCTAAGATTAGGAATAAAACCATAGAATATATGACATATATACTCTAAAATTAATATAGGAGTAGCTGATGTATCTATTCTGTTTAGGCAAGAACTGCAAGGGGCCCATGTTTGTTTCCTAAGAAGTGATTATTTGCTGTCTCCCCCAGGAGATTGTAAGCTTGATAACAGCAGCACTTTTGTTTTACTTACTATTGTACACTCATCCTTACCTCAATCGCTAGCACACAGTAAGTATTCATATACATGTAAAACAAACACAGGACATTGTTGATTTTGTTGTTTTTTTCAGCTTTTGTTTTGATTTTGTTTTATTGTTTCATAAGGAGGCTAAATCTAGACTCTGCCATTCCAGTGAATTCAAAAGCAGAACCTCTCAACCATCTACTGTGGCATAGACCTGCTAATATCACAAAATAGCATTAATATTAGTTATAATGGTATGTTTCTTTTTTTACTTTCTTCTTCCAAAGAAATTCAAATAAACAGTGATAGCTAGGCAGAATCCTAATGTCACACATTTATTTTCAGTTTCACACTACTTGTGATGGTACTTAAAAATATATGCTAGTGTAATAGAATCTCTATAATTCTCTAATGAATATATTACTCTTAAGAAAAAAAGGTATTCCAGCACTTGAGAGGCCGAGGTGGGTGGATCATGAGGTCAAGATATCGAGACCATCCTGGCCAACATGGTGAAACCCCATCTCTACTAAGAATACAAAAAATTAGCTGGGCATGGTGGCGCGTGCCTGTAATCCCAGCTACTCAGGAGGCTGAGGCAGGAGAATTCCCTGAACCCAGGAGGTGGAGGTTGTGGTGAGCCGAGATCGCGCCATTGCACTCCAGCCTGGGTAACAAGAGCAAAAATCCGTCTCGAAAAAAAGGTAATTCAGAAAATACATAACAATGCAAAAAAAAATTTATCTAATGGTTACTATCATAAGTATATTAAAATAATCTGCAGAATGAATTAGGCATTATAGAAGATAATATGTGGTTTTTAAATATAATTTCTATATTCTCATTAATCTTTTCTTATGCATATAAAAATATTCCTCCAAACTGTGTATATGTAATGTTACCATACCTTTATAATTTTGAAGCTTCTTCTAAGGTCTAAAACACAGTTGGTCCCTTCAAAAGTATGGTTGTGTGCTTCTTTTATATTTGGTTGTTACAACTGCTATTATATGTCATAAGTTTCCCTAACATCATCCTTAAAAATTAAAGTTTATTTTATCAGTCTTTATGTTTACAGTCAGAAACTGGAATATCTAATACATGACTTGATAACATCTCTTTATAGCACATTATTAAAATTGTATGTTATATGAATCAATGTATTGTATTTAAAGATGTGTTGTATAATTGGAGAGTTACTTCAGAACATATGTATATTTAATAAAGATGTAACAGGTGCCAGAATCAATAAGGAAATCACATGATCTTCCTACACTTTACTGAATGACACCGCACTGTAATTAGAGTCAAGGGATCCTTAGTGGTCTCAGTTCACAGAGTGTTCACATGAACAGTCTCATATTTGGGTTGATCTGGTTTCACACTCTTGGGCTTTTCCTTTGTATTGGGATTTCAGGTCAACCACAAAACTCAGAGCAAAATTCAGCTACATGCCTTTGAGCAGTATCTGGTTTTGAGTTAAAATATACAAAGCCTTCAAGTTTCTTAAGATGTACACCTGGAAAGAACAATAAGTCTTTTGAGATTTATCTTAGACCATCTTATTTTAGATTCAAATTTAATAATTTCCTGAGTCTCCGATCCAATTTTATGTTAGTTATCAGATGGTCTGTTTTCTGATGCTTTTGCTGTTAAGTTTGACTTCTTCTTAATGTTATTTAGTAATCCATCTAACTAACCCATATGTGCTGTTACATAAAACCCAAATCTACAATAGAAAAGGCTGAATTAAAACTAATTTAAGCAACATATTCTTCAAAATGGTCAGGAATTGATGATACCTACTTCCTCCAGAAATGAATGTATAAAGCAGATGTAAGTTTGAGGTTACAATAAGCATGTTTGAGTATTGAATGTTTACAAAGCAGGTAGATTCTTAGGTCTCCCTTCACATTTTGTGCTGTTGAGTGACTATTCTATTCTACATGAGAAGAAGTTTAGACATTTTTTTTTCCCTAGAGAAGGGAAAACAGAGAATTCTTGACCGGCAACACCAGGCCCAGTTAGAGTGTGTTAGCATACTCAAGACAGAGGAACTAGACAAGTCTATTCATCCTGAATGCTCAATTCTCAGGCCTCTTTCCCCACTTGGTTCCCAGGATGTTGACAGCCAGGTTTATACCTTCCAGGCTAGAGAATCAGAATTCTCTTTTTAAAATCTGATGAAAACAAAGCAAAAGACTAGGTTTCCAGGCCGGGCGCAGTGGCTCAAGCCTGTAATCCCAGCACTTTGGGAGGCCGAGGCGGGTGGATCATGAGGTCAAGAGATCGAGACCATCCTGGTCAACATGGTGAAACCCGGTCTCTACTAAAAATACAAAAAATTAGCTGGGCATGGTGGCGTGTGCCTGTAATCCCAGCTGAGGCAGGAGAATTGCCTGAACCCAGGAGGCGGAGGTTGCGATGAGCCGAGATCGCGCCGTTGCACTCCAGCCTGGGTAACAAGAGCGAAACGCTGTCTTAAAAAAAAAAAAAAAAAAGACTAGGTTTCCATAAAATGGCAAAGAAACAGTATCCTAAAGGGAAAATAATACTGACAAGTTCCACTCATATGCTAAATTTCCAATCAGCATTTTAATATCTCACTATTAAGTAAGCACAAACAACCAAAGATTCCCAGATAGCTGAGAAAATTCTCCACCTTGAGATATAAAGGTAAAAACTGATATTTTTAAGGAAAGGAACTTGCAGGAACCTACTAAAAACTACCGTATTATTCTTTGAGGGCTAAAAGAAACTACTGCATCCATGGAAAAGTATTAATATAACATGCTATAAAATAGAAATAGTCAATGCTAAAGCACCTCTTGGAAGTAAAGCAGAAAGTCAATCTCAGTTTGAAAGACTGAGTTGAGCAAAAGAGAGAGCAATTAGAAGTGGAAAATAAGAAGACTTTACAAAGTAAAAGTCCAGAATTAGTCTAATAATAGTTTCTGGAAAGAGAGATGAAGGAAAAAAAAGGAAATAATCAAAGAAATAGTTCATCTCACTGATCTAAAGTACAAAAATTTTGAGATTAAAAACCAGTGTTCCCAGCTCAGTAGACACACATCATTGTGAAAATTTAGGACACTGGAGGCAAACAGAAGATTTTGCAGGCTTCTAGAGACAAAATACTAATCATATATAAAACAAGGAAGTAAATCAGAAAGAAGACGAAGACATGGGTTATAGGAAAGAGAAGGTCTAACAGAGAGAGACAAAAAATAATGCTTATGAAGGGAGATTTCAGGTCAACAGCTGTGCTACAGGCATAGAAGGCAAATAGTCTGTATTGGAACAGTGTGACTCAGCAGAAAGATAAATTAAGGCTATCATCATAAAGATTCCATTTACCATTTGCAGCATCTTTTGCACCTGACAAAGGCCTGTTGAGCCAAGACTTGAACTATACCTATAAGTAGCTCTCCTGACATGTCCTCATAAAGTTCTTTCTCTCTCCTCAAAGCAATGCTGCCTCTTGCGTCATTTGAGAACACTCACTTCTCCCAGTGAATTTTTGCTTTCTTTTTATCTCTACTCCTGAAAGCTGGCTGTTGATCACAATGAGCCTAGAAACGGAGAATGTAGAAAAGCTCATATTCCCTTACCATGTTTCAGTTGGCTGGACTGTACCTGGCCTTGCCACATGGCAGATCCCCCAAATCCCCAGGACACAACCTCCCCAGAAAGAAGTCTTTAAAAACTGTTGAGCTAATTAAGCCAGTATTTTACTCAGAGGCTGTGTTTATCTTATCTTCTGAAAGAATTCACTAAGCACCTTTATTTAAATATCTAGCTTTGTGCTTCTCATTTGTTTTAATAGTAAGCAGTTTTACATTTACTTATATGTGAAATATATTTTATAAAACATGACATGTCTAATTGAAAAAAAAATAATTTAATCCAAGTTCACATATATAGTAATCTATGGAGCATACATTCAAATCTGTACCTGAACACATCACTGCCTCCTATGAAACGTTCCAGGAGATTACTAAACTTCTTTTTGAGCTTTCTTTTTGCTCTGTCCCAGTGTTAATGCAAAATCCAAAATTCTACTGTCTCACTTTTCCTTTAGGTTTTGTTCCTTCAAACATAAATCACAGGCCAGGTGCAGTGGCTCGTGCCTGTAATTCCAGCACTTTGGGAGGCTAGGTCAGGAGGATTGCTTGAGGCCAGGAGTTTGAGACCAACTTGTACAACATAGCAAGACCCTGTCTCTACAAAAATTAAAAAAAAAAATAGTTGGGCATGGTGGCATATGACTGTAGTTCTAGCTTCTCAGGAGACTCAGGCAGGAATATAATTTGAGCCCAGGAGTTCAAGGTTAAAATGAGCTATGATCATGCCACTGCATTCCAGCCTGTGCAACAGAGCAAGATCCTCTAAGAAATGAAAAATAAATAAATCAGAAAGATTAGGAATATCTCATACTAGGGAGCATTTTCTGTAATCTACATGGCATTCACCACAGTAGAGGATGTTTAGACTCTGCAAAATGCAAGTGTTATTCCTACAATCACATCTAAGTACAACAAAAATTGGTCTTGTGTAGAAACATCAAGTGTATTTAAAGTTCTGCTTCATTTTCTCTCCCCTTGATGTGTGTTCACAGCCTCAAATAAGGCATGACTTTGAAAACCTATCAACATCACTAACCAGCCTATGCCACATTGTGTTTAACACACAGTGAAAACAAAAGTTATCTCAAACCTAAGATGTGTTTGACATATTTCCAGTTATAACTGGCTTTATTCTTTTTCTGCTTTTGAAGGAAACCAGCAAAACTTAAAATAACTCTAGGAAGCCATGTAAATAATCTTTATACAAAACAGAGCTGACAAGGGTAATGAAAATGATTAGGTGAACTCGTTTGAAAGAGAGACTGAATGCACCTTAAAGAATGGGGCTAATAAACCTCATTAATATTTATTACCTAATAAATTCAAGCAATATATAAACAGGACAGCAGTCTCCAAAGGATGAAAGTCTGCATTATTAACAATGTTAATAATGGCACAGAAACTAAAGAATTACAGTGTCTCTTTTCTTCTTATCCAAAATCATGCAGGATATTCCATATTCAATCATGGAATCCTAACGAATTGTTGAAGCTTTGGTATATATTCAGAAGTCCTACAATGTTCAGAGAATCACTAACAATAATGATGCTGATTACAAAAATTTTAACATTTATGAGACATTATGCAAAAAAACTATAATTTCATTTACTACAGTATGCATTTAGTAAACGACAAAAAAAGAGAAAAACAGTTTTTACATCTATTGAAAGATTATCATTTAGCCACCATTCTGAACAGATGATAGGGGAACTAAGAGGAAGGTGGGGAAATGGGAAACAATTATCTAATTACCGTCTAAGGTAGTTGGATACTAGATGAAATATAGGTCATGAAATCAGCATTAATTGAGCATTTTTTTGCATCTGTGATTAATGTATCAATCACTTGTTGAAATATTAAATTGTCCTGTTCTCTTGAAGTCACTTTAGGCTAGACTTTATTAACAGAAACTTCCTTTCCTGTCTCCTTTAATCCTGCTTTTTATTACCCCAGTTATATTCTGGAAAGAAAAATCAATAATAAAGGTAAATATTACTAATAATGTCTGTATCAGACTGATAAGTAAAACTAGATATTCACATATGTAATATGCCTTGCATCTTGTCTCTGTCACAAAAGGCCATCTTTACTATTTTTGAAGATTCTAAACTACTTTTTTAAAAAACCTGCATTCAGCTGCTTTCCTGTTTTATTTATAGGCCAATATATATTCATTTAGATTATGACTATAAAAATTCAACTATCATTTCTATTAAACTTTTTCATATGGCAAATACTGTACCAGCTGTCAAGGGAATACACACCATCCTTTTCCCTCCAAAAAGTAAAACTCATAATTTACAAACCCTCATTGAATTATTTATAAAAGTAAATAAAGTAACATGCTTAAATGGACAGAAACAGATTCTATTCATGCTTAAATACCAAACAACATAAAATTCTCTATGGAGTTACTTTGAGAAAAATTCACTGTGAATAGCAATTCTTATTTAGTCTTTTGACAAAACGTCATTTGCAGAAGAATATTTACGTTATTTTTCAAGTTATTACCTGAAAATGCTTTTATGAGAACCAAGACCCTCTCCCAATTTTTTTCCACCAAATTCTCAACAATCAAAAATATGAAAACCCAAGATTACATCAAAAGCTTATAAGAACACATGCAAATGTATAACATGAGTGGGGCAAAACTTCCTAACTGAGCAGAAATTATTGCCTGGATTTCAAATGTACATGTACAGAAACACTTTGACTTGGTTAAGAAATACTCTTTTACATTTAGCATTACACGCTAACTTGCAAATCAACTCAAATTGTATTCTAATTCTCTTCATGTTTACTGAGCACCTATTATGTACGAGCTGCTTGGCTTGAAATTGTAAATGAAAAGCAGCTTTCATTGTTAAGAATACATATTACACATAATACTTTTGTGTTTAATCCTAAGCTCCATTATTCATTGCTCAGGAGTATATGGTCCTACTTTTCCTTCTCCGTCTGTCTGAGGCTTGGATTATATCTAATTTCTAGAAATCCACTTTTCCTTTCTCAAATGCCAACTATAGCCTACACTGTGTTCAAGAGAGAAAGACAACAGATAGAGCAAATTTGCAACACTTGAAAATAGCCTCAGTGGCAAAAGACTAAAAAGAATTTTCTGTCAGAAACAATTTGGGCAAAAGAGTTACAAACAGTCTTCAATTTAAATATGAAACTAAAGTGAGAGATGAATTTGAAGTTAAACAGCACTAGTTTGTAACTAAAGCATGGGGATGTAATCTATACAACTGATGGTATGTTTTCAATGCATTTTGAGTTAACACAACACAGTATTTTATTTCTTAAATATTAAATAATAACATTATCTATATGTTTTATTTAATGTAGGCTACCTGGCACAATTTTCCCAACCAAAACAAAACCAAAAATTTAACAAATTCGTAAAGTTGATTAAGATACCCCAAAGACTCATAAAATATGAGAGAATGACCAAGTGTTTTAATTATAGATGATGTTTATTGAGTGCTTGAAGTATTTCATGAAATAAATTGAGGTCTACAGACACATTGTTTTATTAAGTACTATAAAAATCAACAACTACAGTTCAAACTAATCTTGAAAGTGATTATTATTGAATTTATGCAACAAAATTGTTAGCATTAAGTAGCAAATGCTAACCAAATTATATAACCTGTACATATGTAACTATTTTGCAAAGACTAGCAGGATATTTTTAAAGTGAAAACATACAAAGAGAAACCTTTCTGCATTACTGTAGAGAGGTTTAAATCTAAGTCTGGCATAAAAAAAACCTAAATTGACAAGACTTTGTTAACCAAGTGATATGATAAATCAGTAGTCAGAATGAGATGTTTGTCTACTGACTTTGCAGATTGTCAGCTGACAATATTCAGGCTGTAAAGATCTTAACTCCCTAACTAACCTCAACCCACCTACACACACACACACACACACACACACACACACACCCTTAGGCATTACTGGAAGACCTCCCAGGTTATCTTGTTTACCCTCCCAGCCATAAGACTGGTGCCAACTAACATATTCCAGAGAGTGCTGTCAACCCTGCATTCACACAGCTGCACTTTCATGCCTTTTTATTCCAGTGCAAAGAATCAACGTTAGGCAGTTCCTTGAATCTATCTCAAATATTGTTTCACACTAAAATCTAAAACATTTCTTAAACTGAACTACAGGGACATACAATTTTAAATTAGGCAAAGTATGTAGAAAAATAAAGTAATTCATAAGTAAACTTCTCCAAATTCGTAAGAAGTAATGCTGTCAAATGTGCCTTTTGATATTGAAAGTATGGGAAGAATTACTGAAAATTATGTAACTAGAAAAAGTTTTAACTTTTTTTTTTTGAGACAGAGTCTGTTTCTGTTGTCCAGGCTGGAGTGCAGTGGTACAATCACTGCTCACTGCAATCTCTGCCTCCTGGGCTTAAGCCATTCTTCCTGCTCAGCCTCCCAAATAATTGGAACTACAGGTGTGTGCCACCACACCTAGCTAATTAAAATTACTCTTTATATCCTTATACAATATAACTAATTTAGGTAGGTAGGTAGGTAGGTAGGTAGGTAGGTAGGTAGATAATAGATATAATTTACTTTGGGCTACATCAGCCAAGTCTTTTAAATCTGTTTCATAAATACTGCTTTTTTTTTTTAACTTTTTCATTTTAAATTTTTGTTGGTACATAGTAGGTATATCTATTTACGGATACATGAGATGTCTTTATACAGGCATGCTATGTGAAATAAGCATATCATGACTAATAGGGTATCCATCCCCTCAAGCCTTTATCCTTTGAGTTACAGATGATCCAATTATACTCTTTCAGTTCTTTAAAAATATACAATTAAGTTCTTTGGTGGACCAGATGGATTCAAAGCCAAATTCTACCAGAGGAACAAAGAAGAGCTGGTACCATTCCTTCTGAAACTATTTCAAACAGCAGAAACAGAGGGAATCCTACACACAAAAAAAGAAAACTTCAGGCCAACATCCCTGATGAACATTGATGATGTGAAAATCCTCCACAAAATACTGGCAAACCAAATCCAGCAGCACATCACAAAACGTATCCACCACGATCAAGTCAGCTTCATCCCTGGGATGCAAGACTAGTTCAACATATGCAAATCAATAAATATAATTCATCACATAAACAGTACAAATGACAAAACCCACATGATCATCTCAATAGATGTGGAGAAGGCCTTTAACAAAATTCAACAGCTCGTCATGCTAAAAACTCTCAATAAACTAAATATTGATGGAACATGTCAAAATGATAAGAGCTATTTATGACAAACCTACAGCCAATATCATACTGAATGGGCAAAAACTGGAAGCACTCCCTTTGAAAACCAGCACAAGACAAGGATGCCCTCTCTCACCACTCCTATTCAACATAGTGTTGGAAGTTCTGGCCATAGCAATCAGGCAAGAGAAAGAAATAAAAGGTATTCAATAAGCAAAAGAAGAACTCAAATAGTCTCTGTTTGCAGATGACATGATTATATATTTAGAAGACCCCATTATCTCAGCCCAAAATCTCCTTAGGCTGATAAGCAACTTCAGCAGTCTCAGGACACAAAATCAATGTGCAAAACTCATAAGCATTACTATACACCAATAACAGACAAACAGATCCAAATCATGAATTAACTCCCATTCACAATTGCTACAAAGAGAATAAAATACCTAGGAGTTCAACAAGGGATGTGAAGGATCTCTTCAAGAAGTATGAACCATTGCTCAAGGAAATAAGAGAGGACACAAACAAATGGAAAAACATTTCATGCTTATGGATTGGAAGAATCAGTATCATGAAAATGGCCATACTGCCCAAAGTAATTTATAGATTCAATGCTATCCCCCTCAAGCTACCATTAACTTTCTTCACAGAATTGGAAAAAAACACTTTAAACTTCATATGGAACCAAAAAAGAGCCCACATAGCCAAGACAATCCTAAGCAAAAAGAACAAAGCTGGAGGCATCATGCTATCTGACTTCAAAGTACACTACAAGGATACAGCAACAAAGCCAGCATTGTTCTGGTACCAAAACAGAGACATAGACCAAAGGAACAGAACAGAGGCCTCACAAATAATGCCACACATCTACCACCATCTTATCTTTGACAAACCTGACAAAAACAAGCAATGGGGAAAGGATTCCCTATTTAGTAAACGGTGTTTGGAAAACTGGCTAGCCATATGCAGAAAGGTGAAACTTGATCCCTTCCTTTCACTTTATACAAAAATTAACTCAAGGTAGGTGAAAGACCTAAAACTATAAAAACCCTAGAAGAAAACCTAGGCAAAACCATTCAGGACATAGGCGTGGCCAAATACTTTATAACTAAAACATCAAAAGCAATGGCAACAAAAGCCAAAGTAGACAAATGGGATCTAATTAAACTAAAGAGTTTCTGCACAGCAAAAGAAACTATCCTCAGAGTGAACAGGCACCTACAGAATGGGAAAAAATGTAGGTTGCTATCTATCCACTGGCTAATGGATATTATCCATTCTGACTAATATCCAGAATCTATAAAGAACTTACAAGAAGAAACACCATCAAAGAGTGGGCAAAGGATATGAACACTTTTCAAAAGATGTTTATGTGGTCAACAAACATATGAAAAAATGCTCATCATCACTGGTCATAAGAGAAATGCATATTAAAACCACAATGAGATACCATCTCATGCCAGTTAGAAAGATAATCATTAAAAAGTCAGGAAGCAACAGATGCTGGAGAGGGTGAGGTGAAACAGGAACACTTTTATACTGTCAGTGGGATTGTAAATTAGTTCAACCATTGTGGAATACAGTGTGGCAATTCCTCAACAATCTAGAATCAGAAATTCCATTTGACCCAGCAATTCCATTACTGGGTATATACCCGAAGGATTATGAATCATCCTATTATAAAGACACATGCAGAAGAATATTTATTGTGGCACTGTTCACCATAGCAAAGTCTTGAATCCCACCCAAATGCCCACCAATGATAGACTGGATAAAGAAAATGTGGCACATATACACCATGGAATACTATGCAGCCATAAAAAAGGATGAGTTCATGTCCTTTTCAATGACATGGATGAAGCTGGAAACGATCATTCTCAGCAAACTGGTAAAAGAACAGAAAACCAAACACCTCATATTCTCACTTCATTGGGAGTTGAACAATGAGAACATGTGGACACAGGGTGGGGAACATCACACACCAGGGCCTGTCATGGGGTGTACGGTTGGGGGAGAGAGATTATTAGGAGAAATACTTAATGTAAATGATGGGTTAACAGGTGCAACAACCTACCATGGCACATGTATGCCTGTGTAACAAACCGGCACGTTGTGCAATGTATCCCAGAACTTAAAGTATAATTTTAAAAATGTACAATTAAGTTATTATTGACAATAGTCATTCTATTGTGCTACCAGATATGTTTTATTTATTATTTCTATTTTTTATACCCATTAATCAAACTATCCCCATCTCCCTGACAGCCTCCCACTACCCCTCCCAACCTCTGGTAATCATCCTTCTACTCTGTATGTCCATGAGTTCAATTGTTTTGATTTTCAGATCCCATAAATGTGAGAACATGTGATATTTGTCTTTCTGTGCCTGGCTTATTTTACTTAACATAATGATATCTAGAATCATCCATGTTGCTGCAGATGGCTGGGTCTCATTCTTTTTTATGGCTGAATAATACTCCATTGTGTACATGTTTCACAATTTCTTCATCCATTCATCTGTTGATGGACAGTTAGGTTGCATCCAAATCTTACCTACTGTAAACAGTGGTTCAACAAACATAGGAATGCATATATCTCTTTGATATATTTATTTCCTTTCTTTTGTGCTTATACCCAGCAGTGGGATTGCCGAATCACTTAGTAGTTCAGTTTGCAATTTTTCAAGGAATCTCCAAAGTGTTCTCCACAGTGGTTATACTAATTTAGATTTCCAGCAACAGTGTACAAGGGTTCCCTTTTCTCTACATCCTTGTCAGCATTTGTTATTGCCTGTCTTATGGATAAAAGCCATATTAACTGGGGTGAGATAATACCTCATTGTAGTTTTGATTTGCACTTCTCTGATGATCAGTGATGTTGAGCACCTTTTCATAACCCTGTTTGCCATTTGTATGTCTTCTTTTGAGAAATATCTATCCAGATCTTTTGCCCATTTTTGATTGAATTATTAGATTTTTTTCCTATAGAGTTGTTTGAGCTCCTTATATATTCTGGCTATTAATCCTGTCAGGTGGGTAGTTTGCAAATATTTTCTCACACTTTGTGTGATGTCTCTTCACTTTGATTTTTTCCTTTGCTATGCAGAAGCTTTTAATTTGATATGATCCCAAACACCTGGGGATGTTTTCCAGCTCTGGACCTTCTCCAGATTATTCATATTATTTAAAAAATCCTTATCATTATAAATTATCTATCCTATTATTCCCCCTTGTAAACATCTATAGAATCATTTATTTTCATGATGCTTTTGCTGCCATGCTTATCTAGAACAACTATAAACTGTAAATAATATGTTCCACATTATTTTTAATTCTAATTCTGTTTTGGGATTTCATCCACCTCAACAAAAGCTTTAATAAGCAGTTGTACAGAAATTACAGAGAAGGCAAGTCATTTAACTATATGTTTTAAACAAAAAAATAAATTCTTCACTTCAATTACAGTGCTGTTCTAGTAGGCTTTTTTGAAATTTAAACAAAAAAAAAACACAGAATGTAGCAAAATGAGAACCCAACAGAAGCTATTATGGGCCATTTATAGCCACAAAAACCACACACACACGTGCACAGGCACACACAAACATGCAGGCTCCCTTTGCATGGTACAACGTTAACTTAAACTTTTGTATAAGGAAGCTGTGTCCTCCTTTTGCACTATTCTGTGGTGGTTTCAGTTGCCATGAACCATGCAAAGCAAGGACATTGTTCTGATACAGACCAATGTTATTTAACAAGGCACTGGTCAAAAGCACGGACTAGATATAGCTATGTATTCGTGTGTGTGTGTGTGCGTGTGTGTGTGTACATACACATGATATGTACAAACACAATACACATACAAAGTATTCTCTGACATATTTTGTCTATGCTACAGCTTTATTCATTAGAGTTGCTTTCACATTCATGTTAAAGAAAATGTGGAGTAACTGCTCAAATTCATATATTTAATAGAACTTTCTTAAATGAGACACAGTGAAATGCACAGATCTTACATGTACTATATAATTTGATAAGTTTGATCAAATGAATACACTTACCTAACTGAATTCCCAATCAACATATAATGAATCTCCCTAGA
This sequence comes from Callithrix jacchus, assembly GCF_049354715.1. Classification (NCBI taxonomy): domain Eukaryota; kingdom Metazoa; phylum Chordata; class Mammalia; order Primates; family Cebidae; genus Callithrix; species Callithrix jacchus. Next base: position 64,134,596 of record NC_133505.1, read on the forward strand.
AAATGTTTTGGAGATTCATTCATGTTCTCAAATCTATCAATTTTCATTTTCTTTTTAGGGCTAAGTATTATATCATCTTGTGACTATGCCATTACATATCTAGAATACATACATCTATTGATGAATCATAGTGTTATTTCAAATTTAGAGCTATGTGAATAAATCCCCAATAAAACTCTATTTTTATTTATTTCATTTTTATATATTTAGATGTTTTATTTTTATAAGGTTTTAATGTTTTATTTATCATTTATTATTAATTTATTTCTAGGCAGGCTCTCACCTTATCACCCAAGTTGGAGTACAGTGGTAACCATCAGAGCTCACTGCAGCCTCCTGAGCTCAAGCAATCCTCTCTCCTCAGCCTCCCAAGTAGCTAGGACTACAGGCATGCACCACCGCCAAGCTAATTTTTAAATTTTTTGTAAACACAAGGTCTCAATATGTTGCCCAGGTAAGTCTTGAACTCCTGGTCTCAAGCCATCCTCCCACCACGGCCTTCCAAAGTGCTGGAATTACAGGCATGAGCCACCACCATGCTTGGTCTGTGAACAAAGGTGTTTAATGTCTCTTGAATAATGTTAATTAACACAAAGGAACACATTGTTGTGCCATATGCTATATGTACATTTTCTTTACCAGTTTTATTGCTGTCATTCTTTTTAAATTTTGCTATTGTAGACAGTGTAATTTTAATTTACATTTCCCTAATGAATGCTATTAAATACCTTTTGATACTTTTTTGCCATTCATATACCAATAACAGGAGCTCTGCCTCCTGCTAAGTGTCTGCTCAATTTTTTGTCTATTTACTCCTAGGTTGTTTATCTTGTAATTACTTATTTATAGAAATCAATATAGACTTTAGACAACAGTCCTTGGTTCATTATATATATTGACAATATTTTTTCTGAAGCTCTGACTTTACTTTTCTTAATGGTGTCTTATAAACAGAAGTTTATTTTATGAAATCATAATTTATCTCTATTTCAGCTATGTTTTACAGTTTTTAATATAGAAATATTATGTTTTGTTAAATTTATTTTGATGCTTTAGTCAATATTTCTTAATTTTATTTTCTTCTTTGAAGTCAGTATACAGAAATACAATTTTTTATATTAACTTTGTATTCTGTGACCTTGCTGAATCCACTAACTTTTTCCACTTTTATTAATTGTGTAGGTTTTTCTTAGGACTTTAAAAATACCCATTTTGTCAGCAAATCAAGTGTATATTTTGTCTTCTTTTTAAATCTCTATGCCTTCTATTTCTCCTGACTTATTTTCCTGGTGAAGACCTCCAATTCAATGTTGAATAGTCATGGTGAGCAGAGATAACCTTACTTTATTCTTTATCTGAGAGGTAATCCACTCAATATTTCACTTTCCAATATAATGTTAACTGTACATTTTTTGTAGATTTTCTTTGTGATACTGATACTATTTGTCTGGTACTCTGACATTTTTCTTCTAGCATTTCTTATAATGTAGATTGAAAGTAAAATATTTCAAAGCAAAGCATTTATTTAAAATAGTGAATAAATTATCTACTTTAGCCATGTTTTTCTATAAAAGTATGGATTGACTTTATCTTTTTAAAGTGTTATTGCTTTGTCATCTGATTTACAATGTTTCTAATGAGAAAATTAGCCATAATTTGTATCACTGATTTACTCCATATAATGTGTCTTTTTTCCTCTGGCTGCATTTAAGATTTTGCTTTGTGATTTTTAACTGCTTAAAGATGATGTAACTAGCTGTACATTCATAGTATATTTCTCCTTAGACTTCCCTAAACTTTTTAGATCAGGGGTCTCTAACCCCCAGGCCACAGACTGGTACTGGTTGGTGGCCTATGGGAACTGGGCCTCACAACAGGAGAAAAGCAGTTGGTGAGGGAGCATTATGACCTGAGCCCTGCCTCCTATCAGATCAGCAGAGGCATTAGAATCTCTCTCATCAAAATGTGAACCCTACTGTTAACTGCACAAGCAAGGGATCTTTGGTTTCAGGTTTCTTATGAGAATGTAATGGCTGATGGTCTGAGGTGGAACAACAGTTTCATCTCGAAACCAACCCCCACCCCAATCCATGGAAAAATTGCCTTCTACAAAACCGATCCCTGGTGCCAAAAACATTGGGGACTGCTGTTTCAGATCATTAGGCTGATGTTGATGTTTTTCACCAAATTTTCAGTTATGTTTTCTACTCATTTGTATTCTCTCTGCTCCTTCTAGAACTTTTAAAAGTTATTTTAATCCACTCAACAGAATCTCATTGGTCACTGAAGCTACGTTTTTCTCCAAAGCAGCTTGATTCTCATTTGTTCAGTTTAAATTATTTCTATTAATTTGTCTTCAAGTATAATAGCCCAGAGTCCACATATATTGTGTTACTTTGCTAAGATTGTCACAACAAAATGCCACAGACTGGTTAGCTTAAACCACAAAAATGTATTTTCTCATAGTACTAGAGGCTACAAGACCAAACTCAAGGTGTCACAGGTCTGGTGGTGTTTGTTGTTTGTTTGGAGGCCTCTTCTTGGCATGCAGATGGTCACCCTCTTGGTGCCTCTTCACGAGGCTGTCTCTCTGTGCATAAACAACCCCAGTGTCTTTCTGTGGGTCCAAATGTCCTCTTTCTGTAAGGACATTAGCTCAGGTGGATTGTGTTTTATCCTAAGGGCTTTATGTTAACTTAATCTCATCTTTAAAGGCCTTATCTCCAAATACGGTCACTTTCTAAGGTACTGGAAGTTATGGCTTCAACATATGGAGAGAACAAGTTCAGCCTATAACAGAGTGAAAGAGAGAGAAAGAGGGAGAAAAAGAGAGAAAGATTTTTCCATCATTAAACATATTTATACATTTCCAAATCCTTGTCTGCTAATTCAAATATCTGTATCATCTCGCAGTCCATGTCTATTAACTGCTGCGAATCATGACTTTACAACACTTTTTAAACATTTCAGTTGGACATTATGAATGATATGTTGCAGAGAGTATGTTTTCATTTTCTAGCCTGTTGAAGTTTGTTCTGGCAGACAACTAAATGTGTGGTGAATCCTCTTAGTCCTGCCAAAATTCATTTTGTGATTTCTTAGAGTAGATCTATTTCAGTTTGTTCTTAGTTCTAAGGCATGGCCCTATTTTAGGTATCTTTACTCCTAAGATGTGGCCTTTCTAGGGTCCTAACCAAATGTCCAAGTAGTCAGCAAGTTCTCTCCACTCTAATTGGACAAGAATGTTCATGTTTACGTGACTTAGCTTCTAGTGTGCCTGTTCAAGTCATCTCTGTAGCAGCTGCTGTCTGCTAGGCCCTGCAGAGACTCTCAGCCTACACATGCAAAATGCAATACTCCCCCAGGTTTTCAAGGAAAGGTCAATGCCTCCACAAAGCACCTTCATTTATAGTCTCTTTCCTGGAAAATTCCAACTGCCTCAGGAACCCCAGCCTCCAGTCACTGCCTCCTCCAGTTCACTGGCTGCTGCTCTCAGCTTAGGTTTCATCATCTTGCATTATGCCATCCCCTCAAAAAAATGCCCTGACACAGAAAATCTGGGCAACTTTGGGTCTTCTTGTGTGTGTACACATTCTGTTCAAGACTGTAATCCTCCACTGTCTGATACCTAGAAAAGCTGCCCTATATATATTTTTTTTTACAGTTTCATTGTAATTATTGTGTTGTGTTATATTTCTTAGCTTTGAAGGTATAAGTCTAAAATTAGTCTACCATAGCAAAAACAGCAAATATTTATATATTTCTTAAATATTTGAGCTAAAATTACATAAATCAACTGTAAAATATTATTTCTCTTCACCCATTTAATTGCTTCATCTTTGCTGTGAGCTGAAAAGAATCTGATTGCTTGTTTACACCAGATGCAGCCTCCTAAGAGTAAACATCATTAAATCTTCTCCCTATAATTGACACAGATTCTTTTGAAAACTTTACAGCAAAAAAGTAAATAAAATAAAAAAGCATTAAGACTTTTTTCTAGTTTGCTTAATTTTTTATAAGAGATATTTGCATGGCTATATTACACTATGTAAAGCACTTTTTTCTCCAATGTCATAAGTTAGGATAAATATTTGTAGACTTACTGATAAATGATTTCCTTTTAAAGCAGCCTGGCTGTTTCATTATATGTTTCACAGAGGCATACCATTTTTAAAAGTTTCCTTTAAATGTTAAAGCATTTTGTAAACTAGATAATTAAGACATTTCTGAAGTCAATAAACTAAGATTAAGAATGCCTCTCCATAATGACATTTGGGATCTCAATTTTCAAATACTTGTATACCATCTTAACCATTTGGTCATACTTATTGTAGTAGGTTGTTTTCTGCCTTAATGTAACACATTGAGGCTATCTTTCATATAGATTAAGATGCCTTTATCTCTAAATAACTAAATGGTTTTTCTCTAAGAACAATCATTTAGGAATAGAAAAAAAAATCAACTATAGATCTATTATTTTTCATTTTATAGTGGAGTAATCTGAAATTAAGGGAAAAAATAATCTGGCATAGGACAAACTTTTTATCTGGTGTACTATCATATCTAATGCAATCTTTCATACACAGTATTCATTTAGTAAATTTGTGTTGTGTAAGTTAATAAGGCTGTTTAATAGTGCCTGAGCCAAGATTTAAATGCAGGTTTGCCTAACTTCAAAATTCATACTCTTATTATCCTGCCCTGAATAAAGTAAGCTGACTTGTCTAAAAAATTTTAAAATACACATTATGACACTCTTGTTTTTTCAAAGAGGAATCGTCCTTAAATTTTAATAGGTAACAGTTATGGCTTTTTGTGAAAAGTCAAACCTTAGTTTCATTCACATATCTATGAACATATACTCTGAGGGTGAATGATCTACAGAGAAGCTTGAATATGAATCTGTATTTATAATACAGGAAGGGTTGTTTTCAGTTTAACAAACTTTCCATCCACCCTTTCAATAAGGTATTATATTATTTATCCTAACACAGCAGGAACCTAAGAGTTGACTGTTCTGTCTTCTAGATTAAGCCACCTCCCCGACTAAGATTTTACATTAAGAAGAGGAAAAGCAAGAGAAGTTTGAAGCTGGTCCATTGATGATTCATCTCTTTTAACTGTGCTGTTGTCACCATGCCTCATAATCTCCTTTTGATTTGGATAATCAAATAAAAACATTGTCAAATTTTCTTTCCTAACACATCAATCTAAATATAGCAAGCTTTTTAAATTAAAATAAAAAATTATTAATATAGGAAAAATAGAGTATCATAAAGCTATGCAATTTTATAGCTACAACAGATTATGCATATTTATGAACTCATTAATGTTACATATTTAACTTAGAAGTAATTTTCCTTTTTATAATAGACTTTTCCCTTGAGAGTGATTTTATGAGTTCTACAGATTAAGAAATAACTTTCTTTTCCAAACTTGAAACTCCAAAATAATTCACAGCTGATTATTAAAATTCAATATAAATTTAATAAAATAAATACAAATGCCTTTTATTAAAATTTGTATAAATTACATAATTTTCTTTAAAAAAATTGACCTTTAAAAAGTTAACTCCAGATGGATTAGAGATTTAAACATATGACCTAAAACCATAAAAACTCTAGAAGAAAACTGAGGCAATACCATTCAGGCGTAGGCATGGGCAAGGAATTCATGACTAAAACACCAAAAGCAATGGCAACCAAAGTCAAAACAGACAAATAAGATCTAATTAAACTAAAGAGTTTCTGCACAGCAAATGAAACTATCAGTAAAGTGAACTGGCAACCAACAGAATGGGCAAAAAAATTTTGCAATCTACCCATCTGACAAAGGGCTAATATCCAGAATCTACAAAGAACTTAAATTTACAAGAAAAAAATAACCCCATCAAAAAGTGAGTGAATGATATAAACAGACACTTCTCAAAGGGAGACATTTATGCAGCCAACAAACATGAAAAAAAGCTCATCATCACTGGTCATAAGAGAAATGCAAATCAAAACCACATTGAGATACCATCTCATGCCAGTAAGAATGGCAATCATTAAAAAATAAGGAGACATACAGAAGAGGATGTGGAAAAATAGAAATGCTTTTACACTACTGGTGGGAGTCTAAATTAGTTCAACCATTGTGAAAGACAGTGTGGCAATTCCTCAAGGATCTAGAAATAGAAATACCATTTGACCCAGCAATTCCATTACTGGGTATATGTCTAAAGGAGTGTAAATCATTCTATTATAAAGACACATTATGTCTTCATTGCAGCACTGTTCACAATAGCAAAGACTTGGAATCAACCCAAATGCCTATCAATGATAGACTGAATAAAGAAAATGCAGCATATGTACACCATGAAATACTATGCAGCCATAAAAAAGGATGAGTTCATGTTCTTTGCAGAGACATGGATGAAGCTGGAAACCATCACTCTCAGCAAACTGACACAAGAACAGAAAACCAATCACCACATGTTCTCACTCAAGTGTGTGTTGAACAATGAGAACACATGGACACCAGAAGGGAAACATCACAAACCTGGTCTTTCAGGGGGTGGAGGCCTCAGGGAGGGATAGCATTAGGAGAAACACCTAAGGTAGATGAGGGGTTGATGGATGACACCTGTATACCTATGTAACAAACGTGCACGTTTTGCACATGTACCCCATCAAGTTATACAGTTTAACTCTTGTCAGTTAATTTTGAAACTCTAAATACTTATAATTTCATTAGAAGAAATATACAAGAAAAAATTTATCTAGAAAAAAAGTAATAATGTTGTTTAGCACCAACCAATGTGTTTTCTAAAAGAACTAAATGTTTAGCTAAAAATGTATACTTTGAAATATTGACTTTGACACATTTAATTCATTTTAAGTTCATTTCAAAAACAAAAGACACCTTGTATATATCATATAGCTTTAATTCCAGTCGCCATGTATATGACTATCAGTTATATTTATTATTGTCTGTACACATCAAAAACCATAAACAAATGCTGTTCTTCAGTTTGTTTGAAACATACTAGAATTTGAAATCCCCTAAAGGACATTCAGCAAATTTTATGGCTAATATCTTTATACAGCACATGTACATAATACGAAACAGAGCTGTCATATTTACTTCATTGGACATTTATAACAGATTTATATTTTTGCCAAGAAATTTGAGTGTCACAACAAATCAGTTATGCTGAGACAATAAACATGAAACTTTATTTTGAATTATTCTGAGATATGACTTTACCATACAAATTACTTGACATCTGAAGGAACTAAATCACTCTGCAGCAAATTCACCTGAAACCTATGATGGGTCTGTGGAGCAACCCTTGAAAAAAAATGATCTGGATGCTTTGATGTAGTGACATAATTGGAAGGTGAGAGGATTTCATTTGATTGTGTGAATGTGTAACACTTTACTTAATGTTAAGGTGAGTGTCTCCGACTACCTTAAGATGTTTTTTATTTACCATGCAGATCTCTGGGTGATAGCAATATTGTACTGACACTTTAAAATTACTTTAATATCCAATATATGCACCTTGATTAAAATATCAAGTTGAACCACCGTAAAACCACTGCATGAAGCCCTTTAAGGAAACACAGTGAATCTAGAATTGGTTCCTCTATGGAGGGAGAGAAGTTGTGATGCTTCTGCCTTTTTATAATTTGCAGGTTACACTGTGAACCCCCTGGACTCTAGTTTATCAAATTCCTTCATGTCAGTCTTTTTGAAAAACATATACTGGTCAGTTAGGCAGCTATTCTGAACTCTCTATTTCCATACTTTTATAGAAGGTTCTTGGGAACAAGAACACCAAATCCAATTTCCTCTCCTTCCTGATCCTACTCCTACTTCTGCTCCTCCTTCTAAGGCACAGAAGATGTTGGAGGCAGCAATGCTGTCTCCTTGACAGTTTGGAACTATGTAGAGACTTGGAATTTAGCTAGAAGAGCAAGGGCTATCTTCTAACATGACTCCCTCATAGTGAAAAATTAGTTGTCTTGGGCCCCCCAACAGTCTTTGAATGGCCCGCTAGACTAAACTCCCATAAATATAGTTTGTTCATTCTTTAGTCGCTAATAAGGATGAAGAGTTCTTACAACAATGTATATGAAAATACCAGTAATTCAGTAAATGATCAATTTGGAGAGCAAACCTTAAGTGGAGTAAAGAAATTGTCTTGAAATGTACAACTCAAATATTACATGCAGATAGTAAACAAAATAGAAAGGGAAATATAAATATTGATTTAATCATCTTCATTTGGTTAATATTTGATGTTATTAAAGACACATGGTAGTTGTTTAGGATGGTTTGCACTTACATCATTAGAGTGAAATGCTGCCCAAAGTAGTTTAGAAAAGATAGCACCCTGAAGTGTTCATGGTAGCATTACTTACACCCTCATGTGAAAAACTGTAATAGTCTCTCATTTTCTCAACTTCGCCAGATCATTTCTCTTGTCATGTATTTCTTCTTCAATTAAACTTGCACTCATATTCACACACAAATTAGTATCCTCTGTCATGTGCAACAGACCCAGTCTCTTATTATTTATCCCCTCACTAATTTATATGCTGAAATCTCCCTGAATGTCTGCTCTTTCATTTTAATGTATTCATTTAATGGAATGGCTTCTAACATTATGTCTCTTAAATTTGAATATCTTCATTACTGGTAGGTGCGAGCATCTGATTTTTTATTGTTTTATCTACCAAAGTAATAACCAAATTTTTATTTATTCAAATATGTATTTGAGAATAAATTATTTTTCTTTTATTCTATTTTTATGTATATGCCTCAGCCAGTATTTTATAATCATATGTAAGCAGATTATATTTTTCAATGATTTTCATTTCATTGAAGCAAATATTTGTAATTAAAAAGTAGCTTCGATTATGAAATTATTACTCCAAAATAAGAAAAAGGAAAAAAAGCAGCAAGGGTAACCAGCAAAGGGCCAAGACCAGCCCCGAACATTGTATACTCTCTATTCCATTATCTCATAGACTAGACACTGCAGTTCCTATTTTATCAATGTAAAATATAACATTCCAAGAGATTTACTTGCCCAAATTAGCACGGTTTAGAAAGCGATGGAACTGAAATTCAAAGTCATTTCATTCCATAATACACTAAAGCCTTTGCAGTCATCTTTGACAGACCCAGGATAAATATCCATGATTTCTCATCTTGTCATGTCATTCTGTCCCAGCACTTCATTTTATGCTGTTTGTAATGTGTACTTTTCTATCCTGAGACAAAACTTTTATGTAATATGTCCTACTTACCCTGATTGCCTTGAAAATATCAATACAAAGTTAATCTTACAAAGCAGTGTTGACATACAATGGAACTGATCATAGGTTTGCATCACCAGGAATGCAACAGCCTTAAAGGTAGACTGATGTAATTGCATTGCCATTAGTCATATTGTATCAAAACTGAAAATCACGCTTATTAAATTCCTGGGCCAAAAATGGTGCTATTATTTGTTGACTTCAAAGATAAATGTATTGATGGAGGAAAAAAAATCAATGTATATAAAAATGCAGTATTTTTTGCTTTTATGTTCAGAGAGTTTAGAATCCAGGTTTTAAGTTTTTTCATCTATAGGAATGTCCAGGAGGAGATCAGAAATTTTATAAAAAGCAGTCAATTCTTTATTATGTAGAATGTCCATTACTTTAATGTAGAGTGTCTTAGACATCAAAATACCAGTGATGCATCTCAATATTGTAAAAATAAAAATTGCACTCTAAAATTGTTTAAAGAACTCCTACGGCAAATAGCATCACTTCTACTTCTATACCTTTTTCATATAGATCACTAATACTGTTAGTTAAGGGTGCTTTCAATTCTACTTCAATGAATTTTCCTTAGAAGAATAATTAATTAGATTTAATTTGTGCAGTTAATCTTTTAAGCCATTATTTTGAAAACAACTTTTTAAAAACTTCTATTTACTTTTCTAGTCAAAACTGCTGGTCTAGCCTAAGTTAACATTTAGACTTCCCTGTGTGAGGTCAAAAGTTTCTACTTTCAACCAGAATGCTTGTGTGTGTATATTTCTGTAGCACTGCTTGTAAAATATTCTGTTTGTTGTTCTATTTCCTGGAAGACCACCCTAATGTAGGAATAAATATCCTGCAAAAATCCACCAACTCCTGGTTTCTGGTTGACCAACAGCTGTCACTTTGGTATAATCATTCAAAGGCCAAAAGAATGCAAATTTGTAATCAAAGAAAACACTGTATCCCAGTCACTATGCTTGATCCCCTATCTTCTCCATTTAGTAATAACACACAAAATTAACATAAGTGATATTCAACTGGCAATTTACAATATTCATATTGTTCATCTATTCAATGTATTCATCCACTTATACACCTACATGTAAGTCTATCTACGATATGGTAAATGGCGTCACAATGAAAAGAAAGTTCTTATCTCATTTGCTGCTGTAACCTCAGGATTGAAAACACTGCCTGGCATGGAGGTTAATACGTATTTATTGATGACTGAGGAGCTGCGCATTCAGGCTGTGGTCCATGGATGACCATAGTTGGTTTTGTTGCGGAAAGATAATATCTCCTGGTTTTCAACTTCCTTTTCTATGTCATCGTAAGTCTCTGCCAGCCCTGAAATGCTATGATTTTAAATATGAGTCAGATATCCGGTAAGACAAAGGACGCAGCAGGAGTCATTTTTCCCTCATTTCCAGTCATAAAATCAGAGAATGGAGTATTAGACCAGCCTCTTACAATTCATTTAGTTAAAATATGATCCTCTCTAAATCTTACCTAAGAAATTAGACTGTCACTGCTTAAATACTTTCGTAACAGAGAAAAAACACACTTCATCTTTGAACCACTGTGATTGTTACAAAATGTGATTGCCATTTATTTATCTCTATTTTAGACTATATCTAATCATACTTCTATGTAAAAGCAATTCAAATATTTGAAGATCACAATTAGCCTCATTGCAATATTTTCCTTCTCCAAGCTAAATGGTCCATCATTTATTCTTTCAATAAATATTTGTTGTGACCCTACTGTGTTCCAGGCACACTGCTGTGGTCTGGGGCTACAGGAGTGAAGAAAAGAGGCAAAGTCCCTGTCTTTATAGAGTTCATATTCTACCAGAGAAAACTGGAATAGCAAGGGCTAAGAATTGATGAATACATGAATAATGTCAGGTGCTGATAAAGGCCTTCTTATGTATGTGCATACCTACATATGAACATACATATATGCAGACGTGCACATATATACCAGGATAATGGAATAGAGAGTAATATATATGTTTTAGATAATATGATTGAGGAACAAATCTCTGAATAAACTGGCAATTTACTAACATGAGAGTCGGCAACATACATAGATTGGAGAGGAATATTTAGGCAGTGTGAATGACATGTTGCAAAGGCCCTTTGGAAGGATACCATTTTGTTTAAGGAAGAGCAAGAGGAGCAGAATAAAGCTGAGTGAGCTGCAGGAAGAGCTAGCCAAAACAGATATTATTTATGGATTTGTAGAACAGAGTAAGAAGTCTGAATTTTAATCTATGTAGGATGAAAGCTTTTAAAAGATTTTCTTCAAGCATTCCTAATTAAATAATTTAGAACACCCTCACACCCTACATTCACCTCCTATGAACTTGTTGGACTTTCTGCACATATTTATTAAATCATGGAGAGCAGAAGAGAATGAAAATCATCATAGATTTCTCTGATCAAGAGGTAGTGGAGGACTATTTCCATCCCACCCTTGATAATCTATTCTAATAATAAAACCTAAACTTAGAGTATGTTTTCTGGTGGACCTATCAATTTGTTTCCTCTGAAACTTGTGGTTAAACAACGTTTTGAAGTTCTCTGCATACATAGTATTTGTCAAGGTCTGTCAGTGCCATACTTTTTAGTTTTTCACCAAGAACAGCACTTCAAGTTCACCTCTAATACATCACCTTTTCTTGAACAATCTGGATTCAAATCTCATTTGTCATCTACAAGTTGCAAAATCTTTACCAAGTTACTTGACTTTTAGCTTTATTCATCTGTAAAATGGGATTTAATCATAGTATTTATAATTTTGTTGAGAATTAAATGAGTTTAGATATAAATGGCTTAGACTTGCCTAGCAAATGTCAAGTAGAACACAAATGTTTATGATAGAAAAGCATATATTATGTATGTATTTAGAGATATGTAGTTAAATAGACAGACAGACTGACCGACTGACCAATAGATAGAAAGAACAGGTAGGTAGGTAGGTAGGTAGATAGATCCCTACCCAAGATATTTTTAATATCCCTAACCAGGGATGATGGGCCCCAATGATATACAGATCTTATATATTCACACCACTGCTTAAGTTACTACTTTATCCCATAAAGTTTCTCCATCCCAAATTTTAACCAGTGTAAGCCTTATTTCGTGCACATTTTCAAACTTCCGTCTACTCAGAGTAATCCTGTACTCTTCTGACAAAGCATTCACAGTAATGCTTACTTTATAAATGTACTGCCATTCATTATAAACTCTGTCTGTCCTTTGCTACAAATTATTTCAATACATATTTATTTAGCATCCACTAAATGTATATCTGGAGGCTGTTCAGTATAGTGGTTAGGAAAGTAGGATCCAGTCCCATCTTTTTAACTCATTAGTTGTATAAATGTGGGCCTCTCCAAACCTCAATTTCCTCATTGCAAACGAGAGATAACAAACAGTTTACAAGATGTAGAATGCTTTAAATAATGAAATATTTCTACAGCATCTAGCATTTTCTGCACTGCATAGCAGTTGAATGGTAAAAGATAGTTATTTCCAAAGTTATTGCTTTGATCTAACAGACTGAATTTCTTAAAAGTAGTTTGTGTATCCTTCTTTACATTCCTTAGAGTAAAAAGCATAGTGGCACAAAATATTAATGTTGTGCACTTTCAATTTCTTTTCTTTTCTTTTTTTTTTTTTTGCTTTTGTTACTTTAATAGAATAAAGGAAAGAAAAGCTATTTATCATTTTTTTTCTTCTAAATTTCTTCTCCCCATTCTAAGCAGTTAAACAGGTCTCTGTGCTACTTTTTCTTTCATGGATGATCATGCTTTGTAACAGAAAACAGAGCTTACTTATACACAACCTGCATGGCTTCTTTTAGTCCTATGAATGTCGTGGAGTAAGCAATGTGCTACATATCTCACAGGAGAAGGGAGAGAGGCAGGAGTAGCAAAGTAAGACCAGAGCAGGTGTCCAGAGGTCCAGAGCCAGTTCCCCCATGGAAGTAGGTGGTAGTACCTCTGGAAGAAGTGCCGAGGAATTACTACTAGAACATTTCTGGAGAGGAAAATAGGCAGCAGAATCACTGAACTGCAAAAGAATCTGTGGACTTGGAAAATAAAGTGGGCTTCTGCTTTTCTTAACAAAACTTCATAGATGATTTAGTGCAAGTATTACTTTGGCAAAAATAAAAGTTGACTTAAGAAAATTAAGTATTACAAAAAGACTCTTAAATTTTAAAAACTTATCATGGCCATAGTGTTAATACTCTGATTAGATGTCATAGAAAGCAACTGGTAATAAAAAATCTGCATTCCCTCTGCCAAATCACAGAAAATATTTCTTAAAAGGTATGAAAAGCCTCCTTTTGTTTAGGTGTGGGCCACGTCAGATGTTAGGAAGTTTATTTTATTGCAAAGGTATCTTGAGTGAGTGACCCTGAAAGAAAGTTGAAGAGTCCATTGATGTTTCAGTAAATTAGAAAGAAATTATATTAGGCTAAATTGTCACGCCTCCTATTCCACCCCTTCAAAAAGATTTTTATATATACCAAGCACTTATTAGTAAAATAATTTCTTTCTGTTCATGTATCTATCTACTCTTGCGATATTAAAATTGATCCAATTCAGGAAGCATGCTATATTAAAATTTGCTATACACAAATACTACACTGCATCTACTATTATAGCAATATATAAGATATTAAAATATTTAGTACGGCTTTACAATGCACATTCAAACTTGGCAGGAAGATTACTAAACTTACTGTTTCACTAGTTCTTAGCTGATTTTTAAGATGAGAATTTTTTAAATATTTTTGTCAAGATCCAAGAAAGGTTCAGTTAAGAGTTTTGGACTGACAGTAAATCTATATGCAGATAGAAAGACAACAGTTCATCTCTTTTCTCATTCAGAAAATTGTCACTTAATTCATACCAGTTTTTATTTATATAAAATTTAGTCACAAAAATCTTACATGTTCTTGTTAAGGGTTCCAAGTCAACTTTTCACATTATTTCGGTGTTTTTTTCTACATTTACTGTCATTGGTATGTAATGTTTTCATCACAGTCTCTAAATGACTCCTCTATATATAGAAGAAATCCATTGTGTTTTCAGTCTTACCTTCAGTCTTATGCTTTCTTAGTTATACCAATTAATCTTAGTATCTTTTCAGTTGATTCCTAAAGTTTACTGTCAACTATATACGGTTAAGACTTGCAGCATTTTTCAAAATTCCAGATCTATGTTAATTACTGACAGTAATAATGAGCACACTAGTTTATTTTGTTGTCATGCTTCGGTTTTTTGCTTTTTTTTTTTGGCCTTCATTCAGAATTTCATTAGACACAATTTTATTATTAAAATGTTTGTTGCTAATTTGTGATAGATATTGCTTATCCTATGAGTAAATTATCTTTCTATTCCTAGTGCTCGCTTACTCTCACACTCACTCTCTCTCTCTGCCTTTCTTTAATAGGAAACAGAATCAAGTTTTATTATATGCCACTAATTTTCTATTAACGTCATTGGTGTACCAAGGTTAGGCGATTAGAGCAAGTCACTCTGGGTTCAGGAAAAAAAATAAGATTCATTTTTCTGAAGAGGATTCAAAAACAATAATATAACCAACTATTAGTCATTCTGCTCTTTATTATCACCATGCCTCCAGCAATTGTACACAGTGTCAATGATAAAATACTCCTCCCAGAAAAAAAATGTGTTAATCAAAGTTTTAAAAACTGCTGTTGTGACTGCTGTATTTTCATAAATGTATGTAAGCTTGCAATTAGAACATTTTGATTATTTATTTTTTAATAAACATTGTATTCTATGGAAGCTAATGTGGAGAACTGCTACTTATACAATCAAACCCAGTACACATGGGTGAGTAAGAATTGAAGTCAGGTTATATTTTTTCTTTACGATCACTGTGCTATCATTGTTTATGGCAAATCTACCATTTTCTTGCAGGAATATGTAGTACCACATGACTTGGATACACAAATGGCACCCTAATCAACCAATTTCAAGCTCATTATATACTTAGAAGTTTTTTCCAAATGTAATATAGCTTTATTGTTTTGTTTTTTCTAAGGATATTTTAGCAAACATTTTCAAATATGAAAACTTGAAAACCACAACAAATCCAAAGAAACAATGAAAGGCTGCATTATAATTTCTAAACTTGATAGAGAAAAAGGGTTTTATGAATTTCTAACAAATTTCTTTATGTTTAAGACATTTTCTATTTTTATATATGTTATGGTGTGCACAAAAATAATTTCTTGAAAATTAGATTTACATAAATTATTTTATCAAATAGGAATGAAGACAGATTAGAATATCTGTACATCCTCATACTAAACACAAATATATAAAGATCATTTTGATAAAGTCATTGACAAATTTGCAGAAACCTTAGAAATGAAAATCTTTCTTATGTAATTGACCAAGATGTTAATATTGATCAATATTTTTTCATTTTAAAATATGCAATGGAAGAGTGTTAATTCAATGTCTCTTTTTTATACTGCATTTTATTTTTTAATTTTATTGGCATTCATACACATATGTATATATGTATATATATGCATATAAATTTATCATTCAATAAAGACAATTTTCACTGTATTATCTTTTTAACCTTATTTTACTACATTCATTTCACAATTATTTTTGAAGATAATTTTGTCACATAGAGGAGCAAGGTGTTGAAATGATTAGATCTGAATGTCAAATATTTTAGGTATGCCACAAATTCAGACTAGTTTCCTAATTTTACCTTGCATGCTTTATTGAATTGACAGATTCCTTAAAATTAAATCATCCTTTTATTTCTAAGATCAAAATCAGTTGGTAAAGACAGATGACTCTTTTAACAGTACACAATTTCAATTTGCAAGTTTTTTAATTAAGATTTTTCCATAGTACTTTTGATTTTGATTCGAAAATCATTTTAAATAAGGTTTCTGCCATACAAAAACACTCTCTTTTTTATATTTTTCTATGCACATTATGCTAATTTATTAAAACATACTATGCAGTTTTCCATATTTTTTAAATATTCTGGACCAATTTATGTAGCATTTGATGTGTTTTTTATTTTTTTTATCTCTCCCCTAAAATGACAAAGTTCATCTCCTTTAGAATAAAAAAAAAAGAACTTTTGATTAAATTTTCAGCAACTACCAATATTGTTTACCTTTTTATGTTTCTCATTCCTGGAACATCTTGGTAAGATTTTTAATAAGGTAGGTGGGGCATGCTCACTCACACCTGTAATTCTAGCACTTTCTTTTATTTATTTTTATTTATTTATTTTGGGGAGAGTGGGGAGGGTCAAGGTGGAAGCATCACTTGAGCCCAGATGGTTGAGGCTGCAGTGAGCAAGGATAGCACCAGTGTACTCCAGCCGAGGTGATAGAATGAGACCCTCTCACAAACGAAAAACCAAAACAAAACAAAAAAGGTTTTTAATATAGTAGATGTTGGCATAAAGTTAATATAATAAAGTGTTAATGAGTATGTATAATAAGTCATTTCTTTTTGTTTGAGATTTTCCTACTTACGTTAAGTTTACCAGAAGTTTGTTGATTATTTGGTCTTCCAAATTAACAACTCTTACATGAATTAATCCTGTTGTTTCTGTTTTCTAATTCAGCAAATTTTGCTTTTGCTTCTGTATGTAGTCGTCTTAGGATTTCATAGAGTATATTTAATCAAATGCTTACTTTATTTATATACATTTATTCTGATCATTTTCTTTTTGTATGAAACTTTCAAATGCATTAATTTATCATACAGTACTGCTTCAGCTGCTACTTTTATGTTTTGATAAATTTCATGTCTTTTTTAATATTATTCCTTAAACATTTAATTTCCTCTCTTAATTTAGCTATTTATTTTACATAGCTATTTTATGTATTTTATGAATACTTGATTGTAAATATAGCATATATATGCCTCTGTGATTTGCTTTTACCAATGAAATCTACCACTAGTTTTATGGCTTTGACAAATGCAGAATCAGTGATCACCAGGACAGAATAATTCCATTACCTGCCCATGGCTCTTTTGGAGTCAATCTTTTATTCCACCTTTAATCCGTGGCAAACACTGATATGTTTCCATATCTATAATTTTGCTTATCCTACAATTTCATACAAATGAAATTATACAGTATATAGCCCTTTGGGTCTGGGATTTTTCACTTAGCTGGGTGTGTTTTATGTTTTAGGATTATCAGTAGTTCTCCCCTTTTTTGTTACTGAGAAGTCTAATTAAATGGATGTGTCACTGTTTAACCATTCAGCCATTGAAGGATGTTTGTGTTGTTTCCAGTTTTGGAGAATTATAAATACAGTCACTATTAACATTCATGTATAGGTTTTTGTGTGAACCCAAGTTTCCATCTCTCTGGAGATGAGATTTGTGTCAAAATGGCAAGCATATGTTTAATAAGAAAATTCTAAGATGTTTTCTACCTGGCTGTATTATTTTAAGCTATTTTGTGTAAGACAAAGAAGATTAGAAATTTAAGTAAAAATTGGTAGAAACAAAATTGTTTCCACCAGCAATTTATCCACGTTTTAGTTGGTCTGCATTATTGCCGCACTTGGCTTTCTGAGTTTGCGGGTTTTTAGTTTTCTATTTTAGCCACTTTTATGATGTGTAGTGGTATCTCATTTTAGTTTTAATAGCAATTCTCTAATAATTGATAGTGTTGAACATTTTCTTACATGTTTATTATCTATAGTTGTTATATTTTTAAGTTTATATACCCTGATTAGTGATTGATTTATCTGTTTCAAGGAATCTCAAAAATTATATTCTCTACATGATTTCATAACATATCAATATATTTCAAAGTATAATCCTCATTATGTACCTTTAATTTAATCTTATTAATTGTATTAAGTACATTATTTTACACTTGGGTGTGCTATTAAGTAATATTAATTCTATGAAAAGATTTTATACCACAGTTTTGTTTCTACCAAGTTTTACTAACTTTTTTTTTTTTTTTTTAATTGAGACGGAGTTTCGCTTTTGTTACCCAGGCTGGAGTGGTCATGATCTCAGCTCACTGCAACCTCTGCCTCCTGGGTTCAGGCAATTCTTCTGCCTCAGCCTCCTGAGTAGCTGGGATTACAGGCACGTGCCACCATGCCCATCTAATTTTTTGTATTTTTAGTAAAGATGGGGTTTCACCATGTTGACCAGGATGGTCTCGATCTCTGTGATCCACCCGCCTTGGCCTCCCAAAGTGCTGGGATTACAGGCATGAGTCACCATGCCCGGCCCAATTTTTACTTACATTTCTAATCATCTTCACCTTATACATTTTAATCTATTATTTTCCATATACAGGTTTGGCGCTGCTAGAGCTTTGTAAAGTTCTATGTCATTCATTATCAAAGTGACTTGTTTTGTTCAATGTCATTCAATTTTTTGAATCCTAAACTATTATAAAATTTTGAACCCTGTTTTCTTCTGCTTGTGCA
This sequence comes from Callithrix jacchus, assembly GCF_049354715.1. Classification (NCBI taxonomy): domain Eukaryota; kingdom Metazoa; phylum Chordata; class Mammalia; order Primates; family Cebidae; genus Callithrix; species Callithrix jacchus. The sequence continues at coordinate 64,153,393 of NC_133505.1, forward strand.
GTCCCAAAATATCTTATTCTTTTATTTGGAGTTTATCAAACAACTCAACTGCTTCTTAAGTTGCATTATTTTTGCAGTTAGTATCTTACTTGAATTTACATTTATAATTGTTACTTAAATGCCTTTTTAAAAGCTATGCTCTGTTACAGTATTGACACACAAGCAGTTATTGTGTATGATTATAAAATGTTTAAACCTAAGAAAGATGATAAGAAAATAAACATGTATAACAAAAACCTGTCATTTAGAGATCAGGTTTAGCCAAAACAATAAGGCAGCCATACTTTGGCAGTCTTTTATACCCTTTAGAATAAACTATCTATCTAGAAGACACCTAAAGAGGTCAAGGTGCTAAAAGTGGGTTTTGAATATCCTACATCACTGTGATGATTTAAATAATTGCTAATGGCTAAAACATCTTGAGATTCTGTGAAATGCTGACTCAAAAATCAAACTGATACTAAACCAGAAAGTTATATAATGTATGGGTAAATGCATGCAATTACTACTCAGTTAAAAAATAATGTGTATGTTTGTTTAGTAATCCTCTGCAATCCCAAAATGACACCTTTAAATAGCATAATAAATGAGGTAGTATACCTCTGCCATCCAAATTATTCTCTGCTTATATGTATTTGAGCCTTTTTTAAATTTTTCTGACAGAGTCTCACTCTGCTGCCCAGGCTGGAGTGCAGTGGCACAATCTTGGCACACTGCAACCTCCATCTCCCAGGTGGAAGATATTCTCCTGCCTCAGCCTCCTGAGTAATGGGGACTACAGGCACAAGCCACCACGCCCTGCCAATTTTTTCTATTTTTAATAGAGATGGGTTTCACCACATTAGCCAGGATGGTCTCCATCTCCTGACCTAGTGATCTGCCTTCCTATGCCTGCCAAACTGCTGAGATTACAGGCATGAGCGACCTCTCCAAGACTACTTGAGCAGTTTATAATTAAGTTACAGAAGGTTCTTTGAACATAAAGTTATTTAGACCAAATCTATTTGCTCCCTGATTTTAATTCTAAAATTCTAACTTCATTGAGCAATTATTTCCAAAATAAAATGTTGGTAGTATGTTTTTTAAAAATATCAGGGGGTAGGACACAAGATGGCGCTGTGAGAACAACCCAGGATTGAAGCTTTTGCTGGATGCGCGGAGAGGGTGAGTCAGGTACCATTTCCAGACGAATCTTAGTTGCCCACAGAACGGGGAAATTCCCAGGTATAAAAGAGACGTGGGATGCCAGGCAGAGGTCTTGGCTGGTGTAGCTGGCAGCCGGTGCGGATGCGGCCCACGCCGGAGCGCAGAGGCACTCCACAGCACTCCATACAAAAGCGCACTGTTACGGATGCCCTGTTGAACCGGCAAACTGAGACCTGAGAGGGCTGAACTTGAGACTGAATGGGACTTGGACAGTGAGCCAGCCCAGGAAATCCCAGGGATGCAGCGTTTGGGGTAGCGCAGTGCGACAAAACAGCGATTCCAAACGCTCCCGGTGAGAAGGTTTTCTTAAAGCACAGCTCCGTGGGGGAGGGGCATCCACCATTACCGAGGCAATTAGCCCCTACTGAGCTACACACCCATTGCTGATGCAGCCTGCCATTGCCGAGGCAACCCGCTACAACAGAGAGACTCCGACGCAGGGCATAGCCCATGGCAACAGGGCGGAGACCGCAGCAGAAAGGCAGAGCCTGCAGCAACAGGGCAAACCTCACACCAGCAGGGCAGAGACTTAGCAGGCAAATAGTGACTAGACGGCCTCCTAGCTGGGCAGGACAGCGAGGCGGACACTCACAAGGAAAGCCCCAGCACCACCCCCAGACAAAGCATCTGAAAAAAAAGGTTTTTTTTTATGAGTTATGTTGCAGCAGAATTAAACATAGCAGCCTAACAGCCCTGAATGAACAACAGAGCTCACAGCCCAGCACTTGAGCTCCTACAACGTACAGACTGTCTCTTCAAGCAGCTCCCTGACCCCTCGATATCCAAAAGACTGACATTTGGCAGGCATCATTCTGGGACAAAGATAGCAGAAAAAGAAACTGGTAGCATCCCTCGCTGTTCCGCAGCTGCTATAGGTGCACCCCAAACAAGCAGGGCCTGGAGTGGACCTCAGCAGTCGTACAGCGAAGGGGCTAGACTGGTAGAAGGAAAACCAAGTAACAGAAATACTTTATCATCAACAATCTGGGTGTCCACTCAGAGACCCAATCGAAAAGTCAGCAACTACACAAACGACAGGTGGATAAATCCACAAAGATGGGAAGAAACCAGCACAAAAAGGAGGAAAACACCTGAAACCAGAACACCTCGCCACCTAGAAAGGACCAAAACTCCTCACCAGCAAGGGAACAAAGCTGGATGGAGAATGACTGTGACGAAATGACGGAATTAGACTTCAGAAGGTGAATAATGAGAAACTTTTGTGAGCTAAAAGAACATGTTTTAAATCAATGCAAAGAAACTAAGAACCTTGAAAAAAGATTTGAGGAAATGATAACAAGAATGGATACCTTAGAGAGGAATATGAATGAACTAAAGGAGCTGAAAAACACAATACGAGAACTTCGTGAAGCAATCACAAGTTTCAATAGCCGAATTGACCAAGCAGAAGAAAGAATATCAGAAGTCGAAGATCAACTCAATGAAATAAAACGAGAAACCAAGATCAGAGAAAAAAGCACAAAAAGGAATGAACAAAGTCTCCAAGAAATGTGGGACTATGTGAAGAGACCTAACCTATGTTTGATAGGCGTACCAGAATGTGATGAAGAGAATGAATCCAAGCTGGACAATACTCTTCAGGACATTATCCAAAAATATTTCCCCCACCTAGCAAGACAGGCCAACACACAATTGCAGGAAATACAGAGAACACCACAAAGATATTCCACAAGAAGAGCAACCCCAAGGCACATAATCATCAGATTCAACAAAGTTGAAATAAAGGAGAGAATACTAAGGGCAGCCAGAGAGAAAGGTCGGGTCACCCACAAAGGGAAGCCCATCAGACTCACAGCAGATCTCTCGGCAGAAACTCTACAAGCCAGAAGAGAGTGGGGGTCAATATTTAACATCCTTAAAGAAAAGAACTTTCAGCCCAGAATTTCGTATCCAGCCAAACTGAGCTTCAGAAGTGAAGGAAAAATAAAATCCTTTGCTAACAAGAAAGTACTCAGAGATTTTGTCACCACCAGGCCTGCTTTACAAGAGCTCCTGAAAGAGGCACTACACATAGAAAGCAACAACCAGTATCAGCCATTCCAAAATCACACTAAATGCTAAAGAGCATCAACATAATGAAGAATCTACAATAACTAACGGGCAAAACAGCCAGCTAGCATCAAAATGGCAATATCAAATTCACACATAACAATATTAACCCTAAATGTAAATGGACTAAATGCACCAATCAAAAGACACAGACTGGCAAATTGGATAAAAAGCCAAAACCCATCAGTGCGCTGTATCCAGGAAACCCATCTCACATGCAAGGATACACAAAGGCTCAAAATAAAAAGATGGAGGAAGATTTACCAAGCAAATGGAGAGCAAAAGAAAGCAGGAGTTGCAATTCTCATCTCTGATAAAATAGACTTTAAAGCAACAAAGATCAAAAGAGACAAAGAAGGCCATTACATAATGGTCAAAGGATCGATACAACAAGAAGAGCTAACAATCCTAAACAGGAGCACCCAGATACATAAGGCACGTTCTTAACGACTTAAAAAGAGACTTAGATGCCCACACAATAATAGTGGGAGACTTTAACACTCCACTGTCAATATTAGACAGATCAACCAGACAGAAAATCAACAAGGATATCCAGGGCTTGAACTCAGACCTGGAGCAAGCAAACCTGATAGACATTTACAGAACTCTCCACCCCAAATCCACAGAATATACATTCTTCTCAGCACCACATCACACCTACTCTAAAACTGACCACATAATTGGAAGTAAAGCACTGCTCAGCAAATGCAAAACAACTGAAATCATAACAAACAGCCTCTCAGACCATAGTGCAATCAAGTTAGAACTCAGAATTTAGAAACCAACCCAGAACCGCACAGCGTCATGGAAACTGAACAACTGGCTCCTGAATGTTGACTGGATAAACAACGAAATGAAGACAGAAGTAAAGAAGTTCTTCGAAACCAATGAGAACAAAGACACAACATGCCAGAATCTCTGGGACACATTTAAAGCAGTCTCTAGAGGAAAGTATATAGCAATAAGTGCCCATATGAGGAGAATGGAGAGATCCAAAATTGACACCCTATCGTCAAAATTGAAAGAGCTCGAGGAGCAAGATCAAAAAAACTCAAAACCCAGCAGAAGACAAGAAATAACTAAGATCAGAGCTGAACTGAAGGAGATTGAGACACGAAAAACCCTCCAAAAAAAATCAATAAATCCAAGAGCTGGCTTTTTGAAAAGATCAACAAAATAGACAGACCACTAGCCAGATTGATTAAAAATAAAAGAGAGAACAACCAAATAGATGCAATAAAAAATGATAAAGGGGAAATCACAGATTCCACAGAAATTCAAACCATCATCAGAGAATATTAAACAACTCTATGCACATAAACTAGTAAACCTGGAAGAAATGGATAAATTCCTGGACTCCTGTGTCCTCCCAAGCCTAAACCAGGAGGAAGCTGAAACTATGAATAGACCAATAACAAGGTCAGAAGTTGTGGCAGCAATTAAGAGCCTACCACACAAAAAAAGCCCAGGTCCAGATGGGTTCACAGCCGAATTCTACTAGACACACAAAGAGGAGCTGGTACCATTTCTTCTGAAACTATTCCAAATAATCCAAAAAGAAGGAATCCTTCCCAAATCATTCTATGAGACCAATAACATCCTGATACCAAAACCCGGCAGAGACCCAAAAAGAAAAGAAAACTTCAGGCCAATATGATGAACATAGATGCAAAAATCTTCAATAAAATATTGGCAAGCCGACTGCAACAGCAAATCAAAAAACTTATTCATCATGATCAAGTAGGATTCATCCTGGGGGTGCAAGGCTGGTTCAACATACGCAAGTCTATAAACGTAATTCACCATAAAAACAGAACCAAAAACAAAAACCACATGATTATCTCAATTGATGCAGAGAAGGCATTTGACAAAATTCAACAGCCTTTTATGCTAAAAACCCTCAATAAACTCGGTATCGGTGGAACGTATCTCAAAGTAATAAAAGCTATTTATGACAAACCAACAGCCAATATCATACTTAATGGGCAAAAACTGGAAGCATTCCCTTTGAAATCCGGCACTAGACAAGGATGCCCTCTGTCACCACTCCTATTCAATATAGTACTGGAAGTTCTAGCCACAGCAATCAGGCAAGGAAAAGAAATAAAGGGTATTCAAATAGGAAAGGTGGAAGCCAAATTGTCTCTATTTGCAGACGACATGATAGTATACCTAGAAGACCCCATCGCCTCAGCCCAAAAACTCCTGAAACTGATAAGCAACTTCAGCAAAGTCTCAGGATATAAAATCAATGTGCAAAAATCACAAGCCTTCCTCTACACCAATAACAGACTTAAAGAGAGCCAAATCGAGAACGAACTGCCATTCACAATTGCTACAAAAAGAATAAAATACCTAGGAATACAACTCACAAGGAACATAAGGGACCTTTTCAGGGAAAACTACAAACCACTGCTCAACGAAATCAGAGAGGACACAAACAGATGGAGAAACATTCCATGTTCATGGTTAGGAAGAATTAATATCGTAAAAATGGCTATACTGCCCAAAGTAATTTACAAAATCAATGCTGTACCCATCAAGCTACCATTGACTTTCTTCACAGAACTGGAAAAAACCACCATGAACTTCATATGGAACCAAAAGAGAGCCCGCATAGCCAAGTCAATTCTAAGCAAAAAGAACACAGCGGGGGGCATCACACTACCAGATTTCAAACTATACTACAAGGCTACAGTAATCAAAACAGCATGGTACTGGTACCAAAACAGAGATATAGACCAATGGAACAGAACAGAGGCATCGGAGGCAACACAACATTGCTACAACCATACAATCTTTGATAAACCCAACAAAAACAAGCAATGGGGAAAGGATTCCCTGTTCAACAAATGGTGCTGGGAAAACTGGCTAGCCATGTGCAGAAAGCAGAAACTGGACCCCTTCCTGACACCTTACACCAAAATTAACTCCAGATGGATTAAAGACTTAAACATAAGACCTGGCACCATAAAAACCCTAGAAGGAAATCTAGGCAAAACTATCCAGGACATAGGAGTAGGCAAGGACTTCATGAACAAAACACCAAAAGCATTGGCAACAAAAGCCAAAATAGACAAATGGGACCTAGTGAAACTCCACAGCTTCTGCACAGCAAAAGAAACAGTCTCTAGTGTGAATCAGCAACCAACAGAATGGGAAAAAATTTTTGCAGTACCCATCTGACAAAGGGCTGATATCCAGAATTTATAAAGAACTCAAACAGATTTACAGGAAAAAAACAAGCCCATTCAAAATTGGGCAAAGGAGATGAACAGACACTTTACAAAAGAAGACATATATGAGGCCAACAATCATGTGAAAAAATGCTCATCGTCACTGGTCATCAGAGAGATGCAAATCAAAACCACACTGAGATGCCATCTCACGCCAGTTAGAAAGCGATCATTAAAAAATCTGGAGACAACAGATGCTGGAGAGGATGTGCAGAAAAAGGAACACTTTACACTGTTGGTGGGAGTGTAAATTAGTCCAACCATTGTGGAAGACAGTGTGGCGATTCCTCAAGGCCTTAGAAATAGAAATTCCATTTGACCCAGCAATCCCATTACTGGGTATATATCCAAAGGACTATAAATCGTTCTACTATAAGGACACATGCACACGAATGTTCATTGCAACACTGTTTACAATAGCAAAGACCTGGAACCAACCCAAATGCCCATTGATGATAGACTGGATAGGGAAAATGTGGCACATATACACCATGGAATATTATGCAGCAATCAGAAATGATGAGTTTGTGTCGTTTGTAGGGACATGGATGAATCTGGAGAACATCTTTCTCAGCAAACTGACACAAGAACAGAAAATGAAACACCGCATATTCTCACTCATAGGCGGGTGATGAAAAATGAGAACACATGGACACAGAGAGGGGAGTACTAAACACTGGGGTCTACTCGGGGGGAAAGGGGTGGGCCAGTGGGAGGGGGAGGTGGAGAGGGATAGCCTGGGGAGAAATGCCAAATGTGGGTGAAGGGGAGAAAGCAAACAAAACACACTGCCATGTGTGTACCTATGCTACTGTATTGCATGCTCTGCACATGTACCCCAAAACCTAAAATGCAATAAAAAATAAAAATTAATTTAAAAAAATAATAAAAAAATAAAATAAAATAAAAAAAGGTGAAAAAAAATATCAGAAATGTCTTAACATCATTGTTATTTACAAATAACAAGTTGGCTTAAAAGTGATCAAATAAAAAAGGGAAAAAGAGTAAATAACCATTAATAGCTTGTCACAGGAGGAGTTTCTAAGCATAAGCTGCAAAATTAATACTTGCCAAAGAGAAAATATAAAAGGTGAATAAATCTCAGAAGAAACACAAATAAAAGAGATATGTTTTAGATTATCAAGAATATAAATACATAATATAATTCAGGTTTCATTCTGGTAAAATAGTACTAACATTTACACTGGTACAAATGGAAATTGAAACAAATTTATTGAAAATGCAAGTTAGTATATTTCTCAGGAGGCTTAAACATATGTTTATTACAGCACTATTTACAATAGCAAAGACTTGGAACCAACCCAAATGCCCCTCACTGATACACTGAATAAAGAAAATGTGGTACATATACACCATAGAACACTGTGCAGCCATAAAAAGAAGGAGTTCATGTCCTTTGCAGAATCATGGATGAAGCAGGAAACCATGTTTCTCAGCAAACTGAAACAGGAACAGAAAAACAAATGCCACTTGGTCTCACTTTTAAGTGGGAGTTAAACAATGAGAACACATGGACACAGGGAGGGCAACATCACATATTAGGGCCTGTCGGAGGGTGGGCAACAAGGAGAGGGAGAGCATCAGGACAAATACCTAATGCATGTGGGGCTTAAAATCTGTATGACGGGTTGATAGTGCAGCAAACCACCATAGCACATGTAACAAACCTGCATGTTCTGTTTTAATGTAAAATTTTAAAAAAATATTTAAAGATGTATAGGATGGCAAGTGATTTAGCAAGGATTTTTAAACACTGGTTAGTTTCAATAATCAGTGTTCCTGGGTTCATCTTTCTCAGGCACTCCTCAATATAATTTTGTGTAATCGCATTAAAAAAATCACATCTTTTGCTCTAATAATTCATTTTCTAAGAACAGACTCTTAAAAATGGTCAGAAATGTCTACAAATACATGAATAAAGATACTGCAACACAGCACACTAGAAATATTGCATGCCCAACAAAATACTGTTTATGCGAATGACAATGAATTGTCTATATTCAGCTGATATATTCAGTCATCAAAAATATATTCATAAGGAGCAAATGAACAAATGAGAAAACCCAAAAACATAAAAATTAAGAATAAAGTAAGGGTACAACCTTATATAAACAGTTCAACTAAAATGTATTTTTAAAGTATAAAAGGAAATGCACAAAAATATCAATAATAAATGGCTCTAGATAATGGAATTGTAAATTTTTTCTGCTCCTTTTTGAGATAAAAGTGACTACAATGTCAACAAATTGAAGTATCATAACTTTCTGCTTGCTTTATTTCCTAAATTGATTTTACAAAACAGTGTTTCTCCATATAGGAATGTGATCAATCATGTGAAACACTATAACCTATATCTTCATTGCAGAGATTCTTAATGCTCATTAGCATAATAAACACACTGAGGAATCCTATCCTGAAAACATAAAAACTTTTGAATTAATTTATTTGCATAGTTCAATTTTATTTGGCAAAAAAATTTCAGACAACACCTCTTAAAAGGACAAAGAAATGTTTTGATGGCTCGTTCCTATAATCCTGTCCCTTTGGGAAGCTGACACAGGCAAATCGCGTAAGCCCAGGATTCGAGACCATCCTGGGCAATATAAGAAGACTTGATCTCTAAAACATTTTTAGAAATCAGCCAGGCTTTGTATTAAAGTAACCTTCTAAGTGGTGTTGGGGTGTCCTCTCCTAAGTGGCGTGGGTCTGTAGTCCCAGCTACTCAGGAGCCTAGGTGGGAGGATTGCTTAAGTCCAGGAAGTGGAGGCTGCAGTGAGCAGAGATCACACCACTAAACTCCAGCCTGGGTAACAGAGCGAGATCCTGTCTCAAAAAAATGTTTTTAAAGTAATGCTTTCAATGAAATACATTTTAGGAAATCCTGACAGAGAACTTTGATTAAAAAGAATAAATGATTGAAAGTGGCCAAGAGATTTGAATATAATTACAGCTAAGCACATGTTTTATCATATGTCAATGAAATTAGTCTAATAAAATTTCAATGTTTGATCTATTCATAAGTTCATCTGACTTCCTAAGCATGTCTCAGACTAAATAATTAGAAATCAGATATTAATGTCCTTCACACTTCTACCATTACAATAGGGCTACCGGTAGATTGGGTAGGAGTGGCTCTAGGTACAGAGAGACAACGAGATAAAGAAAATAGAATCTTTAAGCAGCAGCAGGTGACGTCTTACATGCTCATTTTTACTCTTTGCTGCCTCTTGGCTTGCTTTTCAAAGCATAGTTTTCAGTCATTTAGCTAAAAGCCAGTATGTTAACAAGTATACCTGCTTTTTGTCATTCATTGTTCGGTTCCCTCTATTTAGTAGTGAGAGCTGAGGATAACCGGGTCTAACTGTCCTCATGTACTTCTGACTTTTGCTTTGAGAAATTTTGTAGTTTCAGAAATATTTTCTTTTGGGGGGAAAAAAATCCCCTGTCTTTACCCTTTAATTCATAAGATACAAAAGGAGCAGAAATAATCTATTTAGCTTTAGTGTGATACCAGGGCAGTGAGTGAGCTATGGAAAGAAACTGACTTTACACATGCAAGAGATTAGGGCTGTAACTGCTACAAATCAAAGGACGTGTATCAAATATGGGGTGTTGTTAAATATTATGTAGAATACAGAAGAGTCTCAGCCATGACTAGCAGGATGAAGCAGAAGTTACCTGTCAGTTTCTAGCCACAGCAGTATGAGATCCCTAACTTGTAAGTTGTAGATGTTCCTGCAGCCCAAACTTCCTCTTTAGTAGGTTTCTGCTAATTCACTGGCCAATCCCAAGTGGGCTCAGAGAAGCTGAGGCAAGGCACTCATACTTAGCAGCAGGGCAGCCCTGCTTATGTGGCCTTCTACACTGGCCAGCAGATTGGAAATCTTCCAGGATCTAAATAAACTCACTATTACTTTATTCCAATCTCCAACCACTTCTTTTGAGGCCTATTACGATTTGCAACATTGATATTTTACCTCTTTTCTATTTTGCCAACTGTTACTCTTGTTTACGCCAAATCTGTTTTTTAAAAGTGGGAATCAATAACACATATCAACCTTTTCACTCCTTATTACTGACCAATTACATTGCATGTCACAAAGGTGAGTATCCCTGATGTTTGCAGTGTTTCTTTTCCTCTGCTTCATGAGTATTTCCCTCCTCTGGAAGGCCAGCAACAAAACTCATCTATCAAAAGCCCGAAACAGTTGAACTCCAGGGAGAAGATTCTTGGTAAACTCATTATTAGAAACTTTTCCCTAAAATATTTTTATTTCATTTTATGACATTTTATGTTCATTACTGATGAAGTGAAAATAGACCGAATTCAATATATAATATGTTGGAAAATTATATAGAACTCTACAAAGAGTTCAAGCAATATCCCTATCCCCCACAACAGCAGCCTTCTCAATAGCCTTGGCAAAGGCAGCACAGCATAACAGTGACTAGCTTGAGTTCTGAATTCAGTTCCTTCTATTATAGGAAGTAGGACTGTAGACAAAGGACTTCAGGGTTTCAGTTTCCTCATCTACAAAATTAAGTGACTTAATAAAAACTTAAAATGTTAGCACCTGAAATGCTATTTGCATGCTCTCTTGTAGATCATAAGCACTATGCTAGCTGTGGCAAACAGAATATCCACTAGAGCAAAAATTGTTACAAATCTTAACATCTTCCACTTCTATTATTTCACTTTTATGATTGAATGTTTTGTTGATGTGAACTGATAGGTGAACACTTACGACCGTGATGGTGTACTACTACACTTATATTCATATTTTGATGTAATTTTTAACTTCACAATCACAGTAAACTGTCAGGAAAGAGCAAAGAAGTCATGGAATACTGGTGAATTTTTCTTGACAATCAACCTTAAGTAATCATTGTCCATTGCCCACTACCATAAGTAGATTCAAGGAAATGTATGAAAGTGGTCCTTATACCAATTCTCAGGAGTCCCTTTTACTGCAATTTATAATTGTATCTCCACGGACTCTCATTAGATCCTGAAACTACATAATGTTCAATGTATATAGTAACAAAGTAAACACTGTATACAATCTTGTTAGCAGTAAAATATAGGTGAAAATCTTTATCAAACACAATTGAAGATGTAAGATAGAGCCAGGGGTCAAGATTTAGACAACTCCAACAACTTAATTTTGAAAAATTGTATGCACTTGTATCCTTATTTCCTGAGTACAACACAAATAATGAATGTTTGAGCCACACTGACATTTTAGAATGTACCGTTAGCATCCAGTGTAAAATCTAGACCTTTTCAGGTATTTCCTTGAAAACAACTGGAGCCCCCATAACACTAATTTCTCACAGCTATACAAGCAGGCTTCTAACAGACTCTCCAAGCTCTGGGGCAACTTGATTTTACCTTTGCTCTGGACTTTTTGGACTAAAAGGCTTCCTTGGGTTCTGTTAACTGGTAACAGGCTTTTAGAAGAAAAAAAAAGTTTCTTTAAAGGGATTTTTGTTAATGTTTTTAATTTTACTCAGTTCTAGTTTTTTGGTGTGATTTATTCAAAGTATGTGACATTGAGCAAAGGAAAAAAAAATCCTGGCACAAGAAAGAAGGATTCTGGGCCTGGACCTGGCTCCTTTGCCCTGTGATCTTGGCAGTAAAACAAGCACAGTCTTTCGCACAGTGTCTGGCCCAATAGTAGGTAATCAGCTTATATTTGTTAGATGACTGAATGAATGACCTTTCAGAACTTCAGTTTCCATAGATGTGTGTTGTGGTATCATATCTACTTCCTTGAGTGCTATATACTGCAGTAATTTATATCCAACCGTATAATGTGCATAAAGATTCTTTTTTAAAAAATGTCATTATTACTGTTGTTAAAAGCTGTATACTTTTCATCTTTCCAAAAGTGGGTTACAAAGAATATAAAAGAGTAATGGCAAAGAATATAAAAAATGTATCCAAAGCATGGCTCCAGTAATAATTCTGCCATTCACTAGCTGGGTGACTTTTGTAAGTCATCTACCCTCTGAATACCCTCAATTTTTATATCAATACATTGCCAGAAAATTATTTTCCCATGGAATTAAGATGTAGATACATTGAAATAATGCATAAAAATCACAGAGTCCAGTCTCTGTCATGGGAACTGCATTTATTGTTGTTATTGTTCCTGTAATTATCACTGTTAAAAACTATACTATGACCTGACCATTTCATATACAGTAAGCAGCCACATCATGACAATGTTTAGATCAACACAGATCGTATATACTACACTGGTTTCATAAGATTATAATGGAGCTGAAAAATTCCTATCATTTAGTGATATCATAGGCATGATAATGTAGCACAACAAATTATGTTCTTTTCAGATATGTTTCAATAAACAAATACCAAGGTGTTACAATTTCCTACAGTATTCAGTGCAGTAACATGCTATAGATATGTGTAGCCCAGGAGCAATAGGCTTCACCATTGAGCCGATGTGTTTAAATAGGCTATGCCATCTACGTCTATATAAGTACACTCTGTGATATTGGTATACTGATGAAATGACCTAAGGAAACATTTCTCAGAATGTACATACCCATTTGTTAAGTGGTGCATAACTGTAAATGCATCACACATACAAAATAAAGGCTCACTTAATTCTGATAAAATTCTTCCTCAAGGTAAATTATTGAAGAATAACTTTTTAATGTAAAGTACAAACAGAAAAACCTTAAATGGTGACTTGAATATATCAATATATATGTAGCTGGAATCTATACTTATGTTAATAACTTTACTCACCACAGTTAAAAATCTAGCAGTGATTATCTACTACAATTTGAGTATGTCCTCTCCTAAACTCAGGTTGAAAGTTGATTCCCAATATGGCAGTTTTAGGAACTGGAACATAGTGGGAGGTATTTACATTATGAGGGCACTGCCATTATGAATAGATTAATGTCATCTTGTGGGAGTGAATAAGTTATTGCTCCCCTGGCAATGGATTAGTCCCCTTGAGAGCAGGTTGTTATAAGCCCAGCCTCTCTTGTGTGTCTCTGCCCATGCTCACATTCCCTTCCACTTTCCACCAAGAGTTGAAGCACGAGACCCTCATCTAACGGGCTGCCTGATCTGAGATTTCTCAGCCTCCAGAATCATGAGCCAAGCAAACTTTTTCTTATAAATTACTCAGTCTCAGGTATTGTATTACAGCAACACAAATAGACTGAGACATCATCTTAATGACTTATCTTTCAGCATTTTATCAAATAATGAGAAAGCAATAAATCTATGTTCTCCCACTCAATGTATTATGAAATATCAAAAATCAATGTGATGATTTTACAATGTGCAGCCTGTAATTGAAGATGTCCACAGTTTATGAATGGACATTTGTGTGGCTTTGGAGACCAAACAAATATATTTTTGTCCCGTTTGAAGTATTATGTTATTATAACAACTCAAGAAAATTAACAAAAACATCTAACAGACTAAACACATAGTCTGGAAAGTCACATGAATGGTATTAAGTAAAATCAAAATTATAATAATGATTTAAACAGTAATGACAATAGCTACAAATTATAAATCATAAATTCAGACATGATGTGAGTTACAGACAATACTAAAAGCTCCAGGATTGAAAGATTATTTGAACAGAGTGACTTTCCTGTTTAGAGTTTCCAACTTTATACACCTAAATTTTCATCATAAATTGACTTCTTAAAAATTAAACCGTCAAAATAAGTTGACTTATGAAAATACACATTAAAAACTTTTCTTTTTTTTTTTTTCAGTCTTCCAAATGGCTTTTCATAGAGTGTCCATGTCTTTACAACCAACTGTCTTCTAATTGTATATTATTACCTTGGCTTCTGATCACTTTCCCCTTCTCCTTAACAAGCAAGGAAATGGAACAGGTAATACCTAAAATTAAATATCTAAAATTAAAATTAAAATAGTTCTAGGACTCTGACCAAAGGTAATATGAAAAACACCTTTCAGTAGCTAATCACAGAAAATGTTGCCTTTGGTTCCTTAAAGGAAAGAACCACAGAGTCAATCTCGTGAAGGTTCTGCCACAGATTGACCTTTTCCAAAGCACCCTAGTCAGGAACAGAGTCCATCAGCTGTCCAATTTGAAGGAAGAATCAGTGAAATTCAAGGTTTTTCTTTTGGACAGAGGAAAAATTATGTGCATAATGTTTCTGAATTTCAGCATTTATTTGACAAAGTCTGATGGACTAAAGGTAGATTTTCTCTAACATTGGCTCTCTATAGTATATTCTAGTAGAAACAGTTTAGTAACAATTGAGAGCATTAATTGAGTATTTATCTCATGTAGGCTCAAAGGCCTAGGACTTTATCTGATACAGTCTTAGCTAACATTCTGTATTATTAACTCCACTTAGATGAGGAAATAGTTTCCACAAAGTGAAATGGTTTGCTCAAGGATACACAGCTGAAATTAAAACAAGTCTGGCTCCAAAGCCATAACACTGAAACCCTACTGAAACAGTTAAGGGAGAACCAAATGATCCTTCTTCACCCAGAGCAAAAAATACATCTACAAAAATTATGACATAAAGCATATTTAATTAATAACCTTCATTTCTTTCCCACTAAATAAATAATCCTTTCGTGCCTGCATCAAGGGCATCTGCAGAAGAGTCTACACAATTTGTGAGTTGCACCCTCTCTTCCTCTTTTAATAATTATATAAGTGAAATTGTCGATTGTAGCAACTTTGATAGGAAACACAAACTATACTGGAAAGGAGTTGTTCTATTCAGTGTTTCTCTGTGATTGAGGTTTAGTGCTTGATTATGAGAACTAAATAGCTGACATACCTGCTCCTCTACTAAATTCTGCCTCTGAGTCACAGCAGCTCTGCCAGAGGAGAATAAAGGTAGCAAAGAAGAAAGACAATAATCCCTATCTACCTTATTCTAATGTTATTTTTGCCTGCAACATTAACTATGGAATGTGAACACTGCATGTGAGAATATCAGATGATTCCACTCAGAATTCAAAAAAGCTTTAACACACCATCATGGGTCATTTCAGGAGGTATGGCATGCAATTGAGAATAAACAGGGATTTGAAAAATATATTGCTCTTCATTTTGCTCTACATACTTGCATTATATTCTACTCATTCCCATACTGAATTTTTTCATTGGCAATTGCAGTCTGCAGTTCATATTGTGATCTGAAAGTGCTATTTTTTCTTGTTTTAGGGGGTTTTATTTTCTGGGTAATTTTTGCTTTAAATTTCAATTTTCCCTAAAATGGTTTTCATTTATCAGCTGAAATTATTGACCCATATACAGTTCAAGGATTTTTTTCAGCATGCCATGCTTATATTTACCACTTTATTTCACCAACTCCTGAAGTAATTATCTCTCACACTAAATTATTCTCTCTTGAATTTTATTGTAAATTACTAAAAGATTAACATATGTATCGGTAACTTGCACTGAAATTGAAGTAATTCTAGAACCCTTGCTGACTAATCACCCAATATTTATTTATCTACTTGTGCCAAGTATCTTCCATTTGTACCTCAAGATCCACTCTCCACATTTTCCTGTTCTGCTCTTCACACCAAGAGACTAACTTTTAGGAACTGCATCGATGTACTCTGTGGCTCTCTGGCTTTCAGTGAGGATGAACCAATGGAAGAGCAAAAGGTATAATCTGGGTATTTATCCCTTGGTATCTGTATCCCTCCCTGCTGAGTATCTAGGGATTCGATGCATGGCGTCTTTCCCCCAATGCCAGTTTCTGTCAGGAACTTTCCCCACATATCTCTTCTCTGAGCTTTCTGGTAGCTATTTATGCTCCCTGCCCAGGACTAGTGAAGGCTACCCTGCCATCCCAAGATACTATATTATCCTTTGTTTTGCCACAACAAAGCAAGACACAAAAAACCCTCTGCCCACAACACTATAAACATTATAACATTATTTAAACTCTCTTAAACAAGTCAGTTTACACATTCTGTCTGTTTTCTTCTGGGAATGCTGATATACCTCAGTGGGTGGGGCAGCGGGGAGTGATGAATGGGACACAGTTTCTCTTGCCAAAATACGTAATCAAAATGTGGAGGATGATCATCATGGGCAAGTGACATGTGCAGTTGCACAGGGTCCTGCGCTTAGAAGGGCCCCACTCTTGGTGTAATACTCTGCTGCCACCATCTTGAAATTCTTAATAATTTTTGAAGAAGGGGCTTGCATTTTCATTTGCATCAGGGTCCACAGATTATGTAGCCACTCCTGAAAATTCTCTCAACATTCATCGAAGAAGGTGATATTAATATCTGCACTTTTTCGATAAGGAACCAGAGGCACAAAGGATTTAAATAACTTGCTCAAGTTCATACTGCTAGTAATCATGGAATATGGGATTCCAATCCATTCTGGCTTTGTGTATACTACCCTTCTTTTGTGATGGAAGCACAGAAAACAATTAAATTTAATTTATAATTAAACTTTAAAGTCATGTGAGCAATAATATGCCATGAACTTAAGATTCTGGAGATGGCTGTGCCTCTTATATAGAAAGGGTAATCGCAGAGTGAGAAGAGAGACAGAAAATCTGCACAACTACCACTGAACTTCTTATATCATATAGCATTGAAATAGCTGAAGGATTTTGTACATGTTAGTAAATCTTTTCTTGATTTAAATGTGTCTTATAGTCCTGAAGAAAATCTAAGTGGGATTTACATCTGTTGATCTTGACTTTTTAAAACTATTTTCTATATTCCTAACAACTCCAGGAAATCTATGTAACAAGAACAATAAAAGTTGCTAACATTTTTTTCCAGAAAGAAACTGAACAAGCCCAATATCAAAGACAAGTTTCTTCACTGTCTTAGAAGTCATAAAACAGCACAATCTCCAGTTTAATTTCTACATCAAGCTATTCAGAATTATACAAAGTTTTGGTTTCTAAGAGTTATGTAATATTTATCTAATTCACTGCCTTCCAAGCTGAAGTTAACGCATTTCTTTTAATTTTGGGGGATTTGTTATTGTTGCTGTTTTCTTTTCTCCCCAAACCACCAGAGACCTTTCATACTAATCTACAAATAGTCATTTTTCCTCTCATTTTAAACATCATACATTTGAACACATTTTGTTTCTGTCTTTTAAAATTATCATTTATCCACAACTGCTTGGGCAAGACTCACACGAACTAGGGGTTACTACTACTCGGTTGTGCACATTGTTTTAAACATCTCTGAAAAAGGCAGGTGAATACTCCACCATTATTTTTATCTTACTGTCAAACTTTGTGAGCTGAATCTTAAACATCCCAATCTGACATCAAAATCAAAACAGATCCCTTTTCCCCTAAATAAATGAGCTGGTTGTCAAGGCTGACTGGTGTGTTTTAAAGAATATCTTAGCCAAGGGTATTATTTTAAGAGATGAGCAAATGGGGAAACCCCATAGCCCAGCCAATAAAATATGAACTTAAGGTGCAAAGAAGCACTCATAAATATTACTTAGAACAAGGGATTCATTGTTTCCCTCCAACCCTTTCAGTGATTCCTCTGATCTCAGCCCCTCTCCTGTGCGTCAGGGAAGCCTCTTCCTTTAACCTGTGGTTTTTTTAAAGCTGAGCTACTGCATTATTTATGACTGTAAATGTGAGTAGCCTGTCTGTATGCTCCTTGTACACACACACTGAGACAACCCCCCTTCTTCCCCACTTCGGTATTTTAGTGTGTAAGCATGAAAGGGTTTTCCCCTCGAGCTGATGTGGTTGGGGATGTTGAATTAGCTGCTGTTTAGTATGAGGTAGACTGAGGATTTCCCAGCACCTCCTCCACCTGCACAACTCAAAGGTCAGCCTTTAATGGCTCATTTCATTCCTTTTCTTTCACGCACTTTTTCAAAAATATTTTATTTCTTGCTCTGTCTCATCCTCATTGCTGTTTGCCTCTAAATCTTACTCTATACCTCTTTATTCTTTCTCATTATCTGTTCTCAAAAGAATTAATTTCTTCATGGAAGTGACAGAGTATTAAATAAAGATAATATAAGGAAAAGCTTTTTTATAAACTAAACAGGAATGACATGTTTGATGAGGGTTATTTTTGTTCAAGTTTGGTTTTTCTTTTACTCTTCTTGAAATTTTCCCTTTTAAATGTTATTTTATAAAATAAAGGCAAAACACAACTAAATCTTGTCAATGGGATCCTTAGGGAGAGATGAGGAGGCCAAGAAGAATGGGATGATGGAGAAACAATTACAAGGATGGCAAGAGCCAGGGCAGTTCTGATGCCTTGGGGAGCTTTCCTCCCAGTGGGTGGAGGCTGCAATTGGCACGTTGTAACCTTTTCCTTCTCAACTGGAGAGAAAACAGGAGAGTGTACCTCAATTCTCAAACTGTAACTAATTGATTTTCAACTAATTTAAGCCTCTAGCAAACCAAGACCAAAGGCAGACCCCAGGAAGGGTGGGAGTGGTAAGGAGAGGGGTGCCAAGAGAGCCTGGGGCTGCAGAGACCCAGACGGAGGAGGAAAGGCCAAAAAATGCTGGGATGAGAAGGGAGGAGAAAGGGTGGGGATATTACAGAAAATGGAAGAATGAAAGGGAAGGAGTGAGAGGTGGCAGCCAAGGCAGTCCCAAGTCATTCTCACTTCCAGCTAATACTTCTCATTAAACTTTTAAAACTTGATATTTGTGAATGACCATTGAAATTTTCAAAAAAAAGTGTTGAAACTATGATTATAACTATCTCTGGCATCCCAGAGTTTGTCATGCCAGTCACTTGACAATCAACCATCCTGAAAGGAGAACAAGACTCCCCTTGGTCATGATTATGAATGTGAAGGGTTGTTGGAGAAAAGAGAAAAAGGGCTCCACACTCAGCAATATTTTTCTCTTCAAAAGTAAACCTTTAACAGAATGATTGTTGCTTTACCCATTATTAGCATTAGTTTCTCCAGGCATAATTTATGAATATGTACTATAATGGCTTTAGATTATCTTTCCTTCCAACCCATCCCCCTTCAAAAAAATTCTTCCATGTGTTTATGGGTGTGTTTATGTTACACAAGTGTTAATAACTCTATTGGAGAGACTACATAGATAGGCATCTTTAGGTAGATTTGTATATAAATTCCTCTCCACTGGGCACTTGATTCAGCCAAAAACAACAATAAATATCAATGATGTCTTTCAAATCTGTTAACTGAGAACATAAGCATTTTTTTTCCAGTACCAAGAGAACTTAATTATTTGGAGAAGCAGGCAAAAACGGTTCAATTTAAAGTTTTTGAGTGTTTTTTTCTGTCATTATAACATACTAATTATGTTCATTTAAGATATTCAAAAAATTAAACAACACACTTAAATATTTTCATGCTTGGAATAATATATTCTTGAAACATATCTAACAGTAAAAAAAAGCATTAATAAACTCAAAGTTCAAC
Source organism: Callithrix jacchus (assembly GCF_049354715.1). Taxonomy (NCBI): domain Eukaryota; kingdom Metazoa; phylum Chordata; class Mammalia; order Primates; family Cebidae; genus Callithrix; species Callithrix jacchus. The sequence continues at coordinate 64,173,355 of NC_133505.1, forward strand.
TTTTCAGAGGAATATGTAGATAGAAAGAATAATATAAAAGTAATTTTACTGTTTTTGCTGCTTTTTACTTCCACTAAAACATCTAGTGTTATGTTATTATGGTGATACTATCATCAATCAATCAAATAAAAGTGGCTTCTAACTAAAGGATCTTAAAAATACACTACACGTTTTCTTTATGTAAACAAGAGATAATTATTGTAAGCAAATGATCTAATCATGTCTTTAACTTGTATTGGTATTTAATACATATACTAACACTTAGCACTTTTGACAAAAACATGGTTAAAAAGAAAAAAAAACTTACCAGAAAGACATTTTGTTACTAACATGTTAAATTGACTAAGCAAAAATTTCACTGGTATTCAACAGCTTTAGAGAACAAGCATTCAACCTATAAAATTTAATACTATGAGACTGATAAAAGTGGTCTAAGAATAAAGTATACAGTAGAAGGAACATTTTCTTCACGCAATAATTTATATTTGTTTCTTCAAAATGAACAGGTCACTAAAATAAGGTTAAAATGATACGGTTGGTTTTATATTCAGATGTTTGCATGCTTTAAGCAATTTATTTACATTTTATTTTTCTTTTAGTAAATTCAAATCTATTTTTTACTCATGAATATAAAGCTAATCTCATCTGAATTTTAAACAGTCGATATTTTGTTAAGCATCGTTCTGAGTTTGGGTTAACTTTAATTGTTCTTCATGAGAAAACTATATGGAAAAAAATAATTTGAGTGACAAGATAACTGTAGAAAATCCATTATTTGACTTGAAAAGGACAACAAACAAGCATTTTTTAAAAGGATGCTACTAGATCCTTTTCATATAGTTCTTCTAATTATGGGAAATGTCAACAGATTCTTTTCACATATTTAAATATCCAGGTGGCTTCCTCGTTACAAATCCCTTTCCTATTACTGATTTGACTAATTTGTACTTAGTCTCAATTACATGCATTTTTTAAGATACTGAAAAAAAAATCTAATCCTTTGTAGTCAAGGATAAGAACACGAAATAAACTACAGTTAATATTTGCTAATGGAAGTTACATTAAAAAAGTACTCATACTCTTCTGCAACTAATAAAGTTATTACACGTTCATCTTTTCTGAGTATACTTATTAGCTTACTTTATAATAAAAGAAATGCAAAATTTAAAGCTTTTTACTGAGTAGTGATCAGTTATAAAGTTTGGATGTATTAGAAGACATGGTCAAAGAATAATTAAGCTGTGGTTTAATTTTCCTTAAAGTCTACCAAGAAAAACTCACCTAGTATCAGAATCAGTTTGTCAGTAATTTCATGTAAGACATTTAGTTTGGAATTAGTAAATAAAGAAGAAATAATATAGCTTGTTATTGAGCATAAAGCAATACTCAGCAATTCAAGCATGATAAAAATAAATATACAGTTTCTCTAAGGCTGATAGCTAACATTTGTTTCTCTAGAGTCAAATGAATAATTGTGTTTCTTCATATAGGCAATAAACTAATATACTGCTATGTTATTATAATCTGAACAATGTAACCAAAATGTCATTTATTTTAAAATGTGTTTCTCGATAATGAAAATGTTCTAGGAATCAATGAATAAAACTATTATTGGCTTTGACTTTCTTATTCTATGTAGATTTATAAAAAGTAAACACATAAATTCAAAAATCATGCTTACACTTCTCTTGTGAATGATCAGAGCAATTCTAATAAAATATATTGTGACATTCATGACTGAGCTACAGTTTATTAAAATATATAACATTACATATCCTTCTTTGTCAGATTTTAGATGATCTGTTCTGATTTTCTCAATGGTTTATAAATATATAAATTTTGCTAGATTGAAATTTTTCTTTTAAAATATTGAAACTAAATTCTTGAATAACACTTTAGAAATGCTACAAAGCAAAAGGTACAACAAGCTACATTTGCATGTCCCTTATACTAGGTAAAAGCAATCAAAGTAATTTGAATTTAAGCTATATTTAAATGGCTAAAATGTTCGATGTGAAGTCTGTTAATTATATGTAAAAGAAAAGGCCTCCAGGACACCTGATTAGTGCAACAAATGATGACTTACTACAACTTAATAATGAGAGCTTTGTCTCTAGTAACATAAAACATGATTTATTAAGTACCTTATCCTTCATGCTAGAATTGCTAAGAGCATATGACCATAGTATATGACGCAACACATATTATAAAAGCATCTATGTGTTATTAAGATTTGTTGATATCTGACTTTTCAAAGAATATTTCCTTTGAGATATATGAGGAAGTTTTTAATTAAGTGTTTAATAAAACATGTTAAATTTATGTCAAAGCAGATTGCATTTTTAAAACAAATCTCTAAAAGTTCTAACATCATAAAATTCTCAGTTCTTCTCAGTGGATTAAATACGTTGACAGAATTTTTAATCTTCAAAAATAAAATAGATTCAATGTTATTTTCCTTTGAATGCCAGAAGATATTAAATTTCACCTTCAATTTTTATTAAAACATTTAAAGAAAACAACGGCCCTTATAAAATAATTTGAAATTGATAATCTTATAAAATTATTCTAAGAGGGAATATTGGGAACTAAATTATCATTTGTCATTGTCAGTATTTAAAAACCACCATAAAGTGCCAGCTTCGACTAAGACATAATTTTAAATTTTTTTCACCAAAATTGTTGCTATTCACAGAAAATTTCAATTAACTACTTGATATCATATAGAAGGAAAATTTTATATAGGTAAAGACCACTAAAGCATGTCTTACATTTTTCTTGCCTGTGAAAAAAATCAAGTAGGTATAACGTACTTTACTCATTACATTTAAGAACTGTTAGACAAACTTTATTTCTGAAATATTTATTACAGAATTTCAGAATGCCTTCCTTCATTCCTTGATAGTTATCTTTTATGGTGCTATTCGATCTTGGTTAATTTTATATCTGTATCTTTACAGTAGTTTCCTCCCCTAGGTGAGAGATTTTTAAGTAGTATGTGAATATATACTTATATGTGCTTTAAATCCTTTTGGGAAAAAAAAAGTGGTTCTGAATGTCACTTTTACTTTCCCATCTGTAAGTGGTTTTTTCTTCTTTTTTGCCCATAGCATAGCTATCCTCATAAATTTCCCTGTTTTTAGACTACTGCCTTTGCATTCATATATTTAAGAGAGGTTGAAATTTAACAAAATCTGAAAAGACCCACACTATAAGTGTTTAATTTTAACTATTCATATTAAATACACACACATGACATTTTGCCTGAGGCAAAATCTTACATAGCATCAATGAAAGAAAGAAAACAGAAGCTAGAGAGGAGAGTTAGAGAAAATGACTTTATATAAACATGACCACCTACCAAGCAGCTCCTTTACCATTAGGAAAACTTCCACTTTGTAATAGCATAGATGAACAAACAAATGAACAACATACCTAAGTTGACAAAGCTCATGACCATGTCAGCATCATTCAGAAAGTTGGTATCATGGAGGCTGGCTAGAGGAGGACTCTGGGTGGTCAGAGGAGTCGTCCGAGATAACTGTATGCGACGAGGATACCCATTGGGAGAGGCTGGGTATCCCTTTCTTGCCCCTCTGGTCTCTTCTGCCAAGGATGCCCTCACTGAGTACTCCGACTCTTCAGGATTTTCTTCATTGGCCATGGCATTGTAGAGGTCCAGCATAAAGAGAGGTGCAGAGGATGCTTGTTTTCCAGGTGAAAATGGTCTGGGTCTGTGAGGCAAACCCAAGATTGAGAGAATTTCCCTTTGTATTTCCCGTCTCTCATGGTTCCGTAGTCTTCTATAAATAAAGCTGGAGTGAACATGATTGTCTCCCAAACCTCCTTTTGCATAACCCACTAGAACCCAGCAGCTCCAGAGGAAACCCACAATACCCTTAAGTAAAAATACAGTCAGATGCATTTTTGTCCAAAAGCAAAAGTTGATATTTTTAGTCCTTCTTGTCGTCTTAAAAAAAAATTAAGTTTCTAGGAGGTACACTTTCCCAGTAGCAGAAAAAATAAATTTACCTATTCTTCATGACAGTGACATTTCTGAGCACAACATCCCCACTGATTTTCCTGTCCTATTTTAAATATTTTGGAATGTGTCAAGAGTAGTTACTTCTAAGAAAGCCGAAACTCAGATTTCCAATTATCCACAGTTGTTAAGAGTTTTTGCTGCATTGATGTAGCAGAAGACGGCTAATATTATTTGATCAGATGACCTATGCATTCCTATATAAATTTATGATAATCAGGCCTTTGGTATTTGAATTAAGAAAAGTTGATCTTCTGATAAACTGTAGTTCCCAAAGTTATCTTCACTTGCTCTTGAGTTCTTCTCAACCCTTGAGTTCTTTCCAAGACAAATCCTGATTTCTGAATCACAGATCTATGCTGATCTGCACCTTGGTGTTGGAATATATATCTGTCCGGCAGCCTGGTGATAACTTTAACATCTTTTGTGTCGTCTTAGTGTAAAATAATACCCTAGGTTGTACTATTCAAGTAAATGTGTTTCCCTGAATTTACTTAAAATCCTTCCTGTAAGTCCATTCAATCCCTTTCTCCTTCTTACTGTTAATTCCACCTCCAGCAGGCACAATATACCAGCCCTCTTCAAGAGAGATCTAAAGAGTAATGTAAGCACAACCCTGCTGGGAAAGAAGAGGCTTCTCATTGTAATTTGAAACTGGTAAAGCAAAAAGAACTTAACCCTTTTGCTACCAGAAAAGTCTCCATTTTCAAAATTTTATAACCATGCATCTAACAAAGAACAGTGATGCATGGGACATACAAATTCTAGGGGAAATAAAAGGCAGTTTTCAGGTAGTACACTGAAAATTTTGCCATCCATTTTACACAGTACTTTTTGAGATCTTTTTTTTAAATGACATGTACTTAATACACTTCTGTATTAAGTCTCAGGTTGTACCTAAATTAGCTTGATAAAGTTCTATGTTCAAGACTATTCCTAGTTTTTGTAAGTCATTAAAACACACTTCTTAAAAAATAAAGGATGAGTTGTAAATTGAGGTTAATTTGCTGTTTCTTAATGATAGATTCTTTAAAAATAAAATACAGCAGAGAATTAATCACTAATAAATATATTCTAGCTGCCAAAGTAGTAGTTGTAATAATTCAGTAAGTGATTAGATAACCTAGCTTTAAGTGTCTTTAAGTATTAACATTTTAAGCAGAAAAATATATTCATATTTTTCTTATTAAATCAGTAAAGTTGAAATACAAACATCCTAAGATGTAGTGTTGTGATTCATAACTTTTAAGTCATTTCAGTTGAAATACGCACAGACTTACAAATTAGGTATTTCCCATAAATTGTATTCGGTACTTTGTTTTAACCCATGCAAATAAACACAAATCAAATCTTCATGACTACATGCAGATTGAAATTTGAGTGTTTAAAATTTGATGGGTAAAATGGGGAAAGTGCACACCTTTCTAAAATACCATACTTAATCCAAGGAAATGAGCAAAGTACGTGTTTATCCTTAATGTTTAATGCCTTTAAAATTTGGAAGTCTACAATGTTTTTGTGCAGCTATAATTTTCCTTACAGGCTCTCACTTAACCTTAGGGTTCACAGTACTTTCATTGTCTGGGATAGCATTCTGATACCAATGTAAATTTATCGAGCAAATTCTAGAGCTGTTATGAAATTTTAATGTTTTTCCTTTACTCTACTTAGAGGCGCCTGGTTTCTTGTTTAACTTCTTTTTAAACATTTCCTCTGAGTGTATAAAGAAAAGTCATATTTTTCACAAGTCTTCGGTTATTGGTGAATGCCGAATACTGAAAGGGCTTGCAGAATCATATTGTATGCATCAATTTTATTATACAACGTTATTACACAAAAACTTGATGTTGCTATTTACTATTTGCTTAACTTAAAATTATTTATTACTAGTTACATAGGATGCCACAGTAGCAGACCCAAATGCTGACATACATGGAACACCCTTATAAAATGGATATCACAAAGACTAGCAGTAGTGCAGGTTGAAAGTAAGTTAAGAAATACCACTTCAAAAAGAAATAGTTTAAATTGCTAAAATTCTTCACATTGCTTATTTAATATCCAAACCAAACTAAGAAACAAAGTTAAATCAATTACTTTAAGACAAATAGTTCCTCTGAATTTATAAAGCATCCTAGATAAAGGAGGCTACAGTTCTCTATATTTTAAAATAAATCATCAAGCTTATGAATTTGCTTCATTTGTCTCTAGAGCACAACATAGAGTTACAAAGTAAGAACTGACCACACTAGAAGAAAGAACTCTTATTATCTTCCACATGTGCTATTTTATTCAAAGATACATGTGAAAAATAAAAATGAGACGAGGCATCACAAGTCTTAAAAACTCAATTTCCCAAAGCATGATTTATAATATCAATTGGTGATATAATTTAATTGCTTCACCAGGCAGATAGCCTACCTCTATATTGGAAATCAGTTGCTATTATTCTTAGTCAGAATATGAAGTAATCAACCTCCCCACCGACCTTCCCTTCCAACTCAGACTACATTTGGCAAACACTCATTTTTCAAAAAGATCAAAATGTGCAATGAAAGAAAGAAAATAAAGAAAAAGCCTTCCAGGAATAAAGAGGAAATAGTAACCACCAAACCTAAAGTAAGATTCATTTTCAATTAAAAGTACATGTATTTTACCCCATCCTTTGGATTCTCAGGTAGACTTGCATGTGAGAGAAATCTGAAAGATAAAGTATTTTGCAACTGCAAAGGATAAACAGTCCAAATTTCAGAATACGTATTTAAAGTTGAATAAGGCATTGAACATACGGAATAAGCATATGCTGAGAAAGAAGACATGGGGACAGGAAAAACACCCAGAACATGACAAAAATTGCATCTGAAGATAAGCATATTTCAAGAAAAGGAGCCTTGTAAAAATCTACCTTTCACAATGTAGTATTTGCCTGGGTATATTCTAATGTCAGTGACCATCTGGTGAAGAACAGAGACACTGGAATCCTAGTTAGAAGTATTTCTCCACTGTCATTCTTTCTATTCATTTTTATCTTTCCCTCATTAAAATTTGACACATTTAGTGCATGAATATATAAAGCAACTATGTCCACGCAAGCAATTTTTTTTTAATTTAGCTTTTCAAAAGAAACTTGCTCCAAAAAAGTATGAAGCATTTAAGTCTGTTTGGCTCTAGAAGGACCTTTTCTATTTCACTTCTGGTTTTTTGTTTTTATATTCTTTTCTCCTTGAAAACATTTCACCTTTCTCTGTATTAGGAGAAAAACTTCCTAATAGAAAGATATGACTGCAGTAAAAGACAAATACCCAGTGTAAATGACATCTGCTTTCTAAATTGTCTCTCAGATTAAAAAAAAGTCAAAATCCTTTGAACCTGATCATAAAATCCTAAGCAAAAGCTATCTTAGATTGTGTTGGAGGAAGTAAGAGGAAAAGGCAGAGATAAGGCCACTCAGAAAGTTGAAGAGACTGGAAGCAGTGGGAGAATTTAGGGAAGGTGGGTCGCCTTCCAGAATCCTTTTGGTGAACACATGCACAAATGCGTAACAGAGCAGCATCTATGATATTAAATTGCTTCAGTTCACTCTCTTTGGTGAAAAATATATAAACAGAGAATATGGTGTAGTCCAAAGAAAGGCAGAGCAGTTGTACACCACCACCATCTGACTTAGATTTGCCTATTATAACCCAAAAGGGACTGTAATCATGGGCAGCATAGGCTTTTGGTCCATGTTGATTACCACTTGTTAAAGAAGTCTTGGAAATGCATAATAAAATACAGTCACCAAAAACTTTTGAAATGTTTGGTATTATTTTTAATGGATGGTGACAATACTGAACAGTTTTAAATCAACAGAAGATTTTTCAATATGCTTTGTAATATTATATGTTCCTAAGATTATTCCTTGAGAGTAGACATTATCCTATCAATAGATTAAAGGTTATAAAATGATTATTTCAATGTACTTATTAATCAAAGGAGATTTCTACTTTTTTCTTGAGATATCAACTATAATGCAAACTGCATGAAAATAAGGGCTGAGTTTATTTTGGTCACTGGTGCAAAGGAGTACATATTAGTGGCTCAATTAATATTTGTATAAGTCTATTTTCTTAACAAAGATTAATAATGTTCCAGGGATTTTTAAGGGCAGTTCTCTCTGAAGTAAGTTGTAAGGATTCATTAAGCTGATGAATTGCTGCAACACTTAATAGGGAGGCTCCCCTAACCTTCTAAAGTTTCCTTTCATAAAGAAATGTGCCAATTACACATCTTACCCCAGAGTTATGAATCCAACTACAAAATTCTGTCAATACTAGGCAATTGTAATGAATCAGAAGTAAAAGCATTATGTAAAGAATTACATTAGAACTTGCAAAATATCTTGGTCTATCATTATAAGGACAGCCTATTGAATTAAAGTAGCCCTTGACTCAAATGAGCCACTTGTATTCCTGTCAGTTAACACCTGGTTCCTTTGCACTGTAATTGCTTATTGTATTTTGTTTTGTTGGTGCTGTTTTTATGACCCGTATTACAATGTGAGAATCCCTAAAAATGACTATTTTTAACAAACATTAGTAATTAACAGCATCCCCGAACAAAAGGCTTTTCTACTTTTAAATCTTTAAGGAATTTCCATACGGTTTTCCATAATGGTTCTAAGAATTTATATTCCCACTAGCGGTCTAAAAAATGTTCCCTTTTCACTGCATCCATGCTAACATCTATCGTTTTTGATGTTTTAATTATGGCCATTCTTGCGGGAGTAAGGTGGCAGTAGGTACATGCAGACATGAAACACACAGTAGACGCAGGGATGAGGTGGAGTCTGGAGCATGGAAGAATGCACTAACAGCATGTTTGTGAGCACTAAAGTAAATGCTTATAAACCCACACTATTTATACTTTTATAGATGGCTGACTCTAACTACAAGAATCTTGCCAATAAGTTGACCACATCAAAACCAGTGGTAGTGTGCTAGTTCATGAAAGGAACAGCTGCCAGTTTACCCAAAAAATTCCCATGAACGGTATGTTGATCCTCAGTGAAAACTAAAATCTACAAATGTCACTAGTCCTGACATATTCACAATGAGACAATTTGAAGAAAATTTAAAAATTACCTAATGCAAAATGGCCTTGATGGCAGACTTAACTATTATCTGTAATGTTTCCATTAAATGGCCCTACTGTTTCATGCTTTCTTTTTTACTAAGAAGCAGACAATATTTTATAGGGTCGTCTTCAAAACCTTTAAGATAAATTTAAAGCCTAACAAATTGGTCCAAGATATATGACAGAAACTGTCCACCAGAAATATAAAGAACTTGTGTGTATGTTATCCAAAGTCCATGAATATTCTGTAATATGAGAGAATATGGACTATCTGCTTCCTAAGACATAAAACATTAAGGAAATATAACCAATAGTGGGAACATAAAAATCATTATCAATATTCAAGTTGTATGTGTAAATATCCCTTGAACACAAAGATTCTCAAACCAGGCTTCACATTAGAATCACAAACTGGGAACAGGAGGACAATTTAAGAAATACTAAGTGTGGGGCCACACCCAAGACCAATTAAATCACAACTCTTGAGAATGATCCTAAGCATCAGTATTTTTCAATACTAATATGTAGCCAAAGTTGAGAATGCTTAACAAATAATCTTGGCAACATATAATTCACTGCACATATAATAAACTATATTTCAGTATCATAATAACAGCTTCAAATTTAGAGTAAGAATTTGTATGTTTTCCCTGATTGCTGCTAAATTTCTATGGTATGTAACAAATTACTCTTTAAATGAATACACAATGCTTGCATTAAGAAAACCTTTTCCATCCATTTACAGACTAAATAGTAGGCTATTTCATACCTACTATAGCAGTAAATAAAACAGTTCCTACTCTTACCAAATATAGAGGTCAGCTGTTTCTAGAACAATTTCTTCAGGTATTTGTATTCAAATACTGAGCTTAAAATGCAGTTTCTTAGACACAAAGTGCTACTGTGTCACGGAGAGAATAAGAATATATTTTTCAAAATGGTATCTACTTATTGTATAGTCTTCTGCTCTTATTTGTAGTTTTTTTCTTAGATTGTAATATCATGTGAACTATAAAGCCCCCACCACTATAAAACTTTAAGATCTAATTTTAAACAATTCAGTCATTATTTGAACTCATCTAACAAGAGCCCTCCATGCCTATACTGGATATGTTCAGTTCTGAAGTTTTCCCATTTTTTTGGTTTTTAGAGAGCGCTGTGTGCATGCACATGCATCGTCCTCAGAGGTGCATGTTTGTTTCTGAAGTTACCTCTTACCCTGTATCTCCTTTCCATCTTCATTTCCCAGTAACTTTCTACATGTAAAATGTATTGATTTTATCTTTGTATATTTTGCATTCTCTTTTTATCTTTTGTTCCTCCATTTTACAATAAACTCTTTATCTTGTGTCTCCATTTTTTAAAAGCCTTATCCCTCCTAGTTTTCTTATCTATAACTCTCTTTCAAGTGTGTAACTGTTTTCTTTATCTCTCACCTTTCACCACCCCTTTATTCCTACAGAGAGGGATTTAATCCTACCATCTCTTCTCCTGATCTCCACTTCTTTCTTCTTTCTTCTAGAACAGTTGTATTTTTATAGCTGCACATTCATCAGCAAGGCAGTGATGACATCCATCTGCAGTATAATAATATGCTTCCCACCTTATAAATTCATTTGACTTTCAAACTCCTTTTGTGAAAACAGATGCAAATATTGTACCCTATTTACTGAACCCAAAAAGATCAGTGTTTTCAGATATAGATATAAATCCTTTTGAAACATTCACAACTTTTTCACCATTTCTGGCCAAAATAGTAAGAAGAAGAAGAGTAACTCTAAATTTGTTTTTTAGAGATGGGTCTCACTATGTGTCCCATCCTGGAATGCAACAGCTATTGACAGGCATGATCACAGCACACTACAGACTGTAACTGCTGAGCTCAAACGATCCTCCTACCTTTTCCTCTTGAGTAGCTAACACTTAAAAGCATGCGCCACTGAATCCAGCAATAACTCTGAATTTTAATGAGATATGGAGCCTCATAGTAAAAATACAAGAAAATAATCTAAGTAGTTGTTGAAATTATATCCTGTCAGTTCACACTTATAATGAATAATTATCTTTGGGTCTAAGGAATTAACTTCTTCCCATTCGATAATTTTATATTTTGGCATAAGATATTTTCTCTTACTAGTAAGCTCTAGTCCAATATGCAATCTCACTTAATACTGTGTCTTCTAAAAGTCTTCTGAGATTTTTATACCTTCTCAAAGAAAAATTATATTTAAGCGATGCTTATCAATTCTATGTTTTCCTGCAACCACTTCTAGGGAAATAAAGTTAAGCCGAATTGTCTACGATTTCTACTATAATCCAGAAACTCTTTATGTAAATATACTACACACCTACACATATTTTTAAGCATGCTTCTTAAATCAATGATAAAGGCATATTAGAAAAAGATCAATCTGATAACATTTCTTAAACAAAGTCAGACAAGTGTCAACACTCACAACTAGTCAAGCTTTTCAAGAGCTGTCTAGATGCCCAAAGTTATTACATGGGTATCTAGAGCAGGTCAAATATTCGCAGCTTTCTCTATAAAGCTAAATATACAGATTATAATTGCTTCTGCAATTGTAAGTGCAAGAACACGCTAGCATAATCCTCCAATGAAACTGAAATATAAATCATCCATATAGATAGAATCATCTCCTAGAAAAATAAAATCAATATCTACAGGGCATAAGCTTATAACTGATTACTTTATGATATGAACACTGTATCTTTGCAGCTATCCAAATGTCATCTGGATGCTTGAAACTTTTTAGTAGAAAGCTTCTATACCTTATCACTTATCTTGTACTCAAAGAATGTTGTAAAAATTCTTCAGTTCTTATTGCTTACAGTTTTTCCACTTCCATGACTAATGCCAGGGATATTTAAGAAGCATAGTGCTTGCCAAGGAAAGTGCATAGGGCTTAAAGCCAGGAAACAAGATTTTTATCTTGGTTTTGCCACTTACTGTCTGAATGACCTTGGAAAAGTCACAATGGAGTCTCACAACTACAGAGTAACAGCAAAGAGTCACTTTTCCGAATCTAAGTTTCTTCATCTGTGAAATGGAGAAAATAAGAGTCCCTTTTCATGAAACTGTTGAACCCATTAAATGAGAACATGTATGAGAAAATGCTTCATAAAAGTCAACATGTTTCATAACTTATTATCATGGGCACTTGGCCCAGTAAAATTGAGATTCCTTTTCCATTGGTTACTTCACACTGACAACCTGGGATTTGATGTTCGTATTTCTGTTTCATCATTTGATGAAGAGTAAAAGACTTAAGAATTACTATGAAAAGCTCATTTCCCAAAATAAGATTGTTATGTCTATGGATAGACGAAGTTAGACAAAGCCATGGATTTCATGCTGTTATCTTTCTGTACAATCTCCTAATATCCTGAAGGACATACAGCATTTCTCTCCTTGGTGATATTTCTCATTGTATTAACAGCACATTGCAAATCTGTTCCTACGGTATCCCAGTGCAGCAGCAATAGAGAAAAAATAGGCTTGATTCACTAACTGCTCTTCTACTGTGCAAGGAAATAAACTTAAAATGTACATCTACCCTGAGGTTTTCCAATAGTGTTGAGGGAGGTTGTCAACTTCTGAATATGATGAGTGAAAAGAGAAAAAGTTAGCTTGTTCTTTGAAGGAAGCAATACACAACCAACTAAGAGCTTGGTAAAAGAATCATCTAAAGTCTATAGATAATTACCTATAAGAATGTGGTATTCAACAGTGGAGACATTTGCTCTACACAATTGAGAGTATTGGGTTTTGAATTAAAACTGATTCAAGTACCAGTTTTGCTACTGTCTGCTTTGTTACATGTAAGAAAGGTCACTTAACACCTCTACCTCAGTTTCTTCACCTTAAAAAAGTGATATTAACAAGATATGTTTCAGAGGATTTTTTATGATCTTTAAATGATGCCGAATGTGAATATCCTTTAATAAATATAAAGTAATCGTTATCATAGCATGTGTCACATGTGTTATTCAGATTGCTGTGGAGAAGTATATGATTTGCACACCTTTACAAAGAGAGTGCCCAAAAGCATTTAGCATGCTACTGCACATTTAGATTTTTTATATGGTGGTGAAGGGGAGTTACAGTGTATAGCATTTTCCACACAAATTTTATTATGGAATCATAGTATCTAAGGAGCTAAGAAGGTGATTATCTAAGGAGCTGATTGCCATCATGCAAAACATATCCTAAGACTGATTTTCAACCAGAACATCTGGAAAAGAATATATCTGTCTTGTTTTAAGTGAAGAGGCAAAATAACACAACAATTAAGAGCCTCTGCTCAGGAACTAGACTAAATTTGTATCCTGACTCCACCATTTCATAATTGTGTAACCACCTTATGCCTTAGTTTCCTGATCTGTAAAGTGGAGATAATGGCAGATGCTATCATTTAGGGTTTTATGAGAATTAAATAAGTTAATAAACATCAAAAGACATGGCATGACTCCTGACATGAAATAAATAATAAATGTCAAGTGTTACAAGATTTTACTAGTTCTTGAAGGATGGAACTTTCTTCTTATGCATTATTGTAGTCTCAGTGTTACAGGAACAGATTTTGGCATGAAGACATCCAATAGAATGAATATGCATAGAATGAAATTTATAAATTGGCTTAAAAACATTTATAAAACATCTATAATCAATGACAACAGTTTATCATATAAACTGTAAAAAAGTTTATATGGACCACTCACAATTGTGACAAACATTAATAATTATTCATGTCTTTTACTACTTTACTAATATTGTATCAAAGTCTAAGAAATGTTTGTCACAATTGTGACTGGTCCATATAAACTTTCATACAGTTTATATAACTGCATAGTTCAATACACAGTGACCAAAATGCTTATCTACTAAAGGATATTTTCTTATGCCAATATGATCTAGAACAACACTAAATTCTTTGAGAAACCCTACATATAAGTAAGCAAATACAGTACAAATCCAAGGTGTAAAAATCAGTTTGTGGCTTTTGCTCTGTCTCCTCCCAAGTCTCACTGACCACCCGTAGACAATTTGACTGTCATTTCCATTCTTTCAACTGAGAAATGAGTAGAAGAAAGATAAAATTATAACTAGCATAACATTTTCTGTCCTAGAAATCTTTCTTAGGTCAGTTAAGGAGGCTTACATGAATAAACAAGTCATTTAAAAAGACTTTGCCCCCAACATTGCTAACTGAAAAATAAACGCATTTCATTCGTTTTGATAAAATTATAAACTTATTTGGGCTTACCAAATAAAAATAGTTATCATTCAAATATATAAAGGCTTTGTTTAAAACTTGTTTCAAAATTGCTATGAGTGGTTCCTTAATTTATATTTAGCATTATTTGCCAAATATATCTGTCATAACTTTCATACACATATTTAAAGATAAAATTCTCAAGTTCAAAAATGTAATTATAATAAATGGTACAATTTACTTTTTCCATATTTATGAAAGCAAAAACGAAAGTCTTTTGGTGTTCAGATCAAACTAAAAAAAAAAATCCCTAAACTTCTGTTTTAGAATTTTGATGCCAAGCTTTTGCTAAGGAAGTAACAATCCACAGCCCTGTTGCAAAGCTCTAAAGAAATGGGTTTTTATACAAACACTGACAGGCTCTGACCATCAGTGGCATTAGAAGGCGCCACCATAATTGCAGTCTCCTTAAGACATAACTTATTTCAGGCTAAGTAGGAGAGCCAATATTTTGTATTTTAATTAAGGAACCTGGATTTTGTTTGTAATAATTGACTGTTAAGTCAATTCTTGCCAGAATATGCTTGTAAAAGAGAATTTGTGCCTCCAGTAAGCTTTCATTTAAGATTTTTTGGAACAGATTTAGAATTTGGAATTGAAACCTGTTTTAATTATTTATGTTAGCTGCTTTCATTGTAAAACTAATAGCTGAAGATTGTATTTGTATATATTTTCAATAGATAAAAATGTTCTTAAATGTTTATTATTTGCTTCCTGAAGAAAATGTTGAAGCATAATGATGAAAATATATTGTCTGTTATAAACTTGCAATCCAAACTGTTTCCCTTATTAACTACTTAGACCTGAAGATAAAGCATTGTTTACATAGTGTTATAATTAATCAATATTTAAGACAGAGAACATCAAAGAGACAATCTAGTAACAAATAAAGTATTTTAAATGTAAAACACCCATATGCTGATGCTGAAAAAGTTCTCATTTTTGGCTGTTCAGATCAAACTATTCTACACAGTAAACACTTTAATGCTTTTATTTTCAAAAAAAATTCTACTCAATTAAGATTAAGTACATGTAATAGTGGTATTTATTAATACTTGTTTTAAAAGTTAATTAAAATATAGCTGAAAATTTTACCTCTAGAGAATGAGTTTCCAAAGGAAACTAAATGGAATACTGCCACCTCTTGGTTATATAAATTGTAAAGTTGCAGAAATTTACTGCAGCCTTTTTGAATGGAAATGTTTAGACACACTTTACGCTTTTAGAAATAATAATCCTATCCCTATTGCTATGAAAATATACATCTTTAAATTTTCTTTTCATTTACAGTCCTTTAAGTATTTTACTTACCATTTTGGTAAGTTTGTCCAAAAACTCTTGAACTTTAGAACCTGGAAACAATTCTTCATGTTTATTTTGTAAAGAATGGCAAGTAATGACCTTGTAATGAAAAACACAAAGGGACTTTTATATCCTGGGTCTCTGTTGTGAACATTTCTATTACTTCTCTTTATACCAAACCACACCACTAACCTACAGAACAGAATTTTGCAAGGACACACTCAAATTTGCCAAAACACTAATTACATTTCTTTCAGCTAGAAGGATTTATACCTTCTCACCCCATAAGTATTTTATGTACACAGTTTTAAATTATAGGGTAAAAAATTATACTGTAAGTATCTAGGTACATCTAGAGACTCATTTGGTGAATGAAAAGAAATGCAAGACGCTACAGAGACACAGATTTCACTAAGGACAGGATCTGAAATTGTGAGATTGTCTAAGCATGGGGTCAATGTAAAACAAAAGAAATCAAGAATGGGAGGGAAAATAAACTTTAATAAATAAGTAAAGGAATTGGTTCAACAACAAATTATATTATCATTTTCATTACAGTTCTTACAACCTGACTGTAGTAACAAAATACGTCTCTTGCTACATAAGTGAACAGTAAATAACATGTAATCAAAATAATGAGGTAAAATACATAGATGAGCTTAAAGGAAAATAAGAGAAATTCCTAAGTGTCAACAACAAAGAAGAAATGTAGAACCAGAGAATCTGCAAAAGGACTCAATAGATGTTTAGGGGGTTCAGGAAAGCAACATTTCTAGGGGATCCAGATTAAACGTCCATATATAGACATGAATATTACCTTGGACTTACATGAGGATAGATGTTGAATGTAAGATCCTTACAGAAAGCCAGGAAAATAAAGGGGCAGCCTCTGAGCAACTAAAGAGAGAGATAAAATAACAACCCCTAGGGAAATGATATTTGATTTGGCCTAAGGATCTAAGTGAAAAAATAAAAAATTCTCCTTTAAAAATTAAAACAAAATAGTTCATGGTACTATCCTGTTCTTAAGGATAGTGATAGAATTCCCAAGCCTCAATATTAGAAACTTGTCTTAAACCAGTTGAACAAACATAGCATAGATACATATTAATAGCTTCACTTTAAGCACCTAGAGCCCACAGTATTCTGCACAGGGAGAAAACACTTATTAAAGTTTAAAATCAAAAACTACAAACCATATGAGGAAGCAATTTAACCTGAGCAGGAGTTATCAAGTAAGACAGCAGGAGGTATTGCACACCCCCAAACTGGAGGGAATAAAACCACCCAAAAAAAACTTTTAAAACCATGCTTAAAATAGTAGATAATGATACAACAGAAGACATAAAAATCATAATTTGTTAAAGCAGGGCATTGAGAAAGTAACAGGAGGGTTCGAAAAGTTACAAAAATCTAACAAATAAAAATATGAAGACCAATTTTTTTAAAAATCAATAAATGGTCAAACACATTTCACACATCTGAAGGGAAAAAAATTAATGAAGATAGATCTGGGAAATGTGTCCATATGTATTGCAGAAAGATAGAGTAAGAAACACATAAAATAAACAGTTGGCTATCTATCTTTGCAACACATGGCAGGTTTCTCTTAAACAGAGTCTTCGTCTCAATGTAATAGTTACAGAGATTTCAATAACAACCATCCTAATCATCAGCACCATTAATACTCTCAAGTATTGCTTGAAACAATCATAGAAAAAATTTCCATAATGTAACAATGTCTTTAAAATTGTTACAGAATATTCATATGTTCTTCAGTGTAAAAATGCCAATACCTCAAGAAAATGGTTTGGGTTGAGGTCCTGATACAGGTAAATGGCAGCCTCTAAAATGGCCCCTAGTCCTCCTGCCCTAGTGTAATCCCCTCTCATGAAGTGTGGGCTGAACTTATGGATTGCTTCGAATGAATAAAATACACAAGAACTTCTACTATTAGATGATAAAATGACTAACTTCCAACTTGAGTGTTCTCTCTTTCTCACTCTCAGATTGTCTGTCTCTTGGAACACCAGGTGTCCTGTGGTGAGGACTTCGAGAGAGCCTCTGAAGAGGCCCACATGGTGAGGAGCTAAGGCCTACTAGCAACCATGTGCATGAGCTTAGAAGCAGATCTGAGGCCTGCCAAAAGCCACATGAATAAACATGGAAGCAAATCCCTCCACCCACCCACCACCCCCATGTTGAGGATATCACAGCTACACTCAACAACCTAACCACAGTCTCACAAGAGACCTTAAGCCACGGTTATCTATTTATGTAGTCACCAGATTCTTAAAGCACAGAAAATGTAAAATAATAAATGTTCATTGCCTTCACTTTCTGTGTATAGGGATGTCTTAGTCTATTTTGCTGCTGTAACAAAATACCTGAGATTAAGTCATCTGTAAAGAACAGCAATGTATTTCTTACAGTTCTGGAAGCTGGGAAGTTCAAAATCAAGGTGCCAGCAGTCTGTATCTGCTGAGGGCTTTCTTGCTGAGTACTTAACATGGCGGAAGGGGCACACTATTTCCTCACATGGCAGAAGAAAAAAATGGCAAAAAGGGTCTAACTTAGGCCCTTTTTAAGACAATAATTTATTCATAAGGTCTTCACTTCCCCCAAGGTCCCTCTCTTTATACCACCACAATGGAGATTGTTTTCAACATGAATTTTGGAGGGAACAGACACATTCAAACCATGGCAGGGAGTAATTTGTCATACAGCACTAGTAGTTTTTTCACCTAAGATACCCTTTGATTTAGAAAAATTCTTAGCATCTCATATTTATAATGGAATGTTAAATAATATCAACTGAAAATCTGCTTTCTACAGAATATAAACCTGTCATAAATCAATCTTACAGATATTAATATTTTATACTCATCAAATAAATACAAAAACTTGTTTTATGATTTTTTTAAATTTTTTATTGTACTTTAAGTTCTGAGGTACATGTGCAGATCTTGCAAGATTATTGCATAGGTACACACATGCCATGGTGGTTTGCTGTCTCCATCCCCCCGTCACCTACATCAGACATTACTCCCACTGTTATCCCTCCCCAAACTCCCCGCACCCCTCTGTCCCTCCCTTAGGCCCCACCCCCCAACAGATCCCAGTGTGTGATGTTCCCCTCCCTGCTCCCATGTGTTCTCATTGTTCAACACCTGCCTATGAATGAGAACATGCAGTGTTTGGTTGTCTGTTCTTGTGTCAGTTTGCTGAGAATGATGGTTTCCAGATTCATCCATGTGCCTACAAAGGACATAAACTCATCATTTTATAGCTGCATAGTATTCCATGATGTATGTGTGCCACATTTTCCTTGTCCACTCTATCATTGATGGACATTTGGACTGGATCTACATCTTTGCTATTGTAAACAGTGCCTCAATGAACAAATGTGTGCATTTGTCTTTATAACAGAACCATTTATAATCCTTTGGGTATAAAGGACTGCTGGATCAAATCGAATTTCTGTTTCTAGATCCTTGAGGAATAGCCACACTGTCTTCCACAATGGTTGAACTAATTTACACTCCCACCAACTGTGTAAATGTTCCTATATCTCCACATCCTCTCTGGCATCTGTTTCCTCCTGATTTTTTAATGATCTCCATTCTAAGTGGCGTGAGATGGTATCACAATGGGTTTTGATTTAAATTTCTCTAATGACCAGTGATGATGAGCATTTTTTCATGTTTCTTGGCTTCGTAAATGTCTTCTTTTGAAAACAGTCTGCTCATATCCCTGGCCCACTTTTGAATGGGTTTGTTTTTTTCTTGTAAATCTGCTTCAGTTCTTCGTAGATTCTGGATATTAACCCTTTGTCAGATGCATAGATTGCAAAATTTTTTTCCATTCTGTTGGTTGCTGGTTCACGCTAATGATTCTTTCTTTTGCTGTGCAAAAGCTCTTAAGTTTAATTAGATCCCATTTGTATACTTTAGCTTCTGTTGCCAATGCTTTTGGTGTTTTAGTCATAAAGTCCTTGCCTATGCCTGCATCCTGAATGGTATTGCCTAGGTTTTCTTCTAGAGTTTTTACGGTGTTAGGTCTTATGTTTAAATCTTTAATTCATCTGGAGTTAATTTTAGTGTACGGTGTCAGGAAGGGGTCCAGTTTCTGCTTTCTGCACATGGCTAGCCAGTTTTCCCAATACCATTTATTAAACAGAGAATCCTTGCCTCATTACTTATTTTTGTCAGGTTTGTCAAAGACCAGATAGTTGGAGATGTGTTGTGTTGCTTCTGAGGCCTCTGTTCTGTTCCACTGGTTTATATCTCTGTTTTGGTACCAGTACCACGCAGTTTTGATTACTGTAGCCTTGTGGATAGTTTGAAGTCAAGTAGCATGATGCCTCCAGCTTTGGTCTTTTTGCTTAGAATTGCCTTGGCTATGTGGGCTGTCTTTTGGTTCCATACGAAGTTTAAAGTGTTTTTTTCCGGTTCTGTTAAGAAGGTCATTAGTAGCTTGATGGGAATAGCATTGAATCTATAATTATTTTGGGCAGTATGGTCATTTTAATGATATTGATTCTTCCTAACCATGTGCATGGAATGTTTTTCCATCTGTTTGTGTCCTCTCCTATTTCCTTGAGCAGTGGTTTGTAATTCTTCTTGAAAACGTCCTTCACAAATCACTTTTTAGTTGTATTCCTAGGTATGTTATTCTCTTTGTAGCAATTGTGAATGGGAGTTTGCCATGATTTGGCTGTCTGTCTGTTATTGCTGTATAGGAATGCCTGTGATTTCTGCACATTGATTCTGTATCCTGAGACTTTGCTGAAGTTGCTTATCAGCTTAAGGAGATTTTGGGCTGAGACAATGGGGTCTTCTAAATATACAATCATGTCATCTGAAAACAGAGACAACTTGACTTCCTCTTTTCCTAACTTAGTAACTTATTTCTTTTCTTGCCTGATCACTCTGGCTAGAACTTTCAATACTATATTGAACAGGAGTGGTGAAAGAGAGCATCCTTCTGTAGTGCCAGTTTTCAAAGGGAATGCTACTAGCTTTTGCCCATTCAGTATAATATTGGCTGTGGTTTTGTTTTAAATAGCAATTATTATTTTTAAGGTACGTTCCATCAAGACCTAGTTTATTGAGAGTTTTTAGCATAAAGGGCTATTGAATTTAATTTGTCGAAGGCTGTCTCTGTGCATCTGAGATAATTATGTGGGTTTTGTCTTTGGTTCTGTTTATGTGATAGATTACATTTATAGATTTGCATATGTTGAACCAGCCTTGCATCCCCAGGATGAAGCTTACTCGATCATGATACATAAGTTTTTTGATGTGCTGTTTCATTCAGTTTGTCAGTATTTTATTGAAGATTTTTGTGTCAATGTTCATTATCAATATCAGCCTGAAGTTTTCTTTTTTAGTTGTGTCTATACCAAGGTTTGGTTCCATAAAATGAGTTAGGGATGATTCCCCCTTTGTGTATTGTTTGGAATAGTATCAGAAGGAATGGTAACAGCTCCTCTTTGTATGTCTGGTAGAATTCAGCTGTGAACCTATATGGACCTGGACTTTTTTGATGCTAGGCTATTAGTTGATGCCTCAACTTCAGCCCTTTTTATTGGTCTATTCAGGGTTTCAACTTCTTCCTAGTTTAGTCTTGGGAGGGCATTAAGTGTCCAGGAATTTATCCATTTCTTTCAGATTTACTGGTTTATATGAATAGAGTTGTTTGTAGTAATCTCTGATGGTGGTTTGTATTTCTGTAGAATTGGTGGTGATATCCCCTTTATCATGTTTATTGCATCTATTCAATACTTCTCTCTTTTCTTCTTTATTAGTCAGGCTAGTGGTCTATTTTGCAGGTAATTAAGAACTTGCTTTATATATCTGGGTGTTCCTGTATTGGGTGCATATATATTTAGGATAGTCAGCTCTTCTTGTTGCATTGATCCTTTTACCATTATGAAGTGCCTTCTTTTTCTCTTTTGATCTTTGTTGGTTTAAAGTTCATTTTATCTAAGACTAGGATTGCAACCCCTGCTATTTTTGTTCTCCATTTGCCTGGCAAATCTTTCTCCATCCCTTTATTTTGAGTCTATGTGTGTCTTTGCACATGAGATGGATCTCTTGAAAACAGCAGAACAATGGGTCTTGACTTTTTGTCCAATTTGCCAGTCTGTGTCTTTTGATTGACACATTTAGACCATTTACATTTAATGTTATTATTGTGTGAATTTGGTCCTGCTATTTTGTTATGGGTCTGTTGTTTTGCCCTTTAGTTGATGTAGTTTCTTCATTCCATCATTGGTCTTTACCATTTGGTACCTTTTTGCAGTGGCTGGTATTGGTTGTCCCTTACCATGTTTAGTGCTTCCTTCAGGAGCTCTTGTATGGCAGGTCTGGGGGTGACAAAATCTCTCAGCATTTGCTTGTCCATAAAGGATTTTATTTCTCCTTCACTTACAAAGCTTAGTTTGGCTGGATATGAAATTCTGGGTTGAAAGTTCTTTTAAGGATGTTGAATATTGGCTCCCACTCTCTTCTGGCTTGTAGGGTTTCTGCTGAGAGATCTGCTGAGTCTGATGGGTTTCCCTTTGTGGGTAACCTGACCTTTCTCTCTTGCTACCCTTAGTATTATTTCCTCCATTTCAACCCTGGTGAATCTGACAATTATGTGCCTTGGGGTTGCTTTTCTTGAGAATTATCTTTTTGATGTTCTCTATATTTCCTGGATTTAAATGTTGGTGTGCTTTGCTTGGTTGGGAAAGTTCTCCTGGATAATATCCTGAAGAGTGAAGAGTGTTTTCCAGCTTGGATTCATTCTCCCTGTCACCTTCAGGTACACTCATCAAGCATAGATTAAGTCTTTTCACATAATAACATATTTCTTGTAGGCTTTGTTCATTTCTTTTTTTTTTTTTCTCTAATCTTTCCTTCTCATTTTATTTCACTGAGCTGATCTTCAATCTCTGATATCCTTTCTTCTGCTTGATCAGTTCAGCTATTGAAATTGCATATGCTTCACAAAGTTCTTATGCTGTTATTCAGCTTTATCAAGTTGTTTATGTTCTTCTCCAAGCTGGTTAATCTAGTTAGCATTTCGTCTAACCTTTTTTCAAGGTTTTCAGTTTCTTTGCATTGGGTTAGAACATGTTGCTTTAGCTCAGAGAAGTTTATTATTACCCACGTTCTGAGGCCTGCTTCTGTCAATTTGTCAAACTCATTCTCCATCCTGTTTTGTTCTCTTGCTGGTGAGGAGTTGTGATCCCCTGTAGGAGAGGTGTTCCAGTCTTTGATGATTTTATTCTTTTTGTGCTGTTTTTTTCCCATCTTCATGGATTTACCTACCTTTGACCTTTAAAGTTGGTGATTTTGGATGAGGTCTCTGAGTGTACATCCTTTCTGTTGATTTTGAAGTTATTTCTTTTTGTTTTTTAGTTTTCCTTCTAACAGTCAGACCCCTCTGCTGTAGGGCCACTGGAGGTCCACTCCAGACCTTGCTTGCCTGGGAATCACCTGCAGGGGCTGTGGAGCAGCAAGGATTGCTGCTGGATCTTTCCTCTGATTGCTTCCTCCCAGTAGGATACCTGCCAGGTGTCAGCCAGAACTCTACTGTATGAGGCCTTTGTTTTTTTTTTTTTGGTTATTCATAGGTCAGGGAGTCACTTGAAGAGGCAGTCTGTCCCTTGTCTGCCTGCAGAGCCACTGCTGGGCTTCCTTGGATTCAGCCCTGCTGCTGTGTAGGCTTCCTCTGGCTTTTGTTTACACAGGTGAGATTAGACCCACCTTTGCAATGGCAAATGCCCTTTTCTCCACCAAGCTTGATTGTCCAGGGTCAAGCTCAAACTGATGTGCTGTCTGTGAAACTCTCAAGCAAGAGGGCTTCAGTTTGCTGGTCTTTGTCGGGGTGGGACCTCTCAAGCCATATCAGTTGTCTCCCTGCTTTCAGCTCTCCATCTTTCTTGAAGGTGGGTAGATCTGTCCTGCAGGCACTCTCGATGCTAGTTAAAACTTCTGCCTAGATCTGTTCTGACAACTCGCAGTGCCCGGCCAGCCACAGCTGTCACTCAGATCTGTGTTAGTAACTTACAGTACTTTTAAGCCCAGCAGTGTTCTCCTGGACTATGGGTTGCGGGAAAAGTGCAGTATCTGAACCAGAGTGCTGAGGGGGTAAAGTTCCCAATCTTCAGGCCAGTTGCACTTTCTGGGTGGGGCAGCACCCCACCCTGCCTTGGTTTGCCCTCCTTGGACTACACCTACTGTCCAACTAGTCCCATTGAAATGAACCTTGTACCTCAGTTGGAAATGCAGAGATCATTGACCTTCTTCATCTTTCTCTCTGGGAACTGTGCTCCGGAGCTGTTCCTGTTTGGCCATCTTGGCACAAGTCCTGTTTCATGATTTTCTTTGACATAAGCTAAGAAACAAGTTACTTAGAAAAGATCACTTATGAGTATGCCATTAATATACTCCTTGAGAAAATTTGATTTTAAGGGTAAAGTATAATATAGGCCATATTAGTGTCACACATTTATGATACTGATGCTGAGAACATTGTTCATCTCTACATAAACCCCTATACAAACATCGCATGAAATTTTTCTTTTAAAGTTTAGTACCAGGGAGATATGTTTCTTTTAGAATTTTATCATTTATATACACATTCATTCAATAAATACTTTATTTATTGCCTTACCATAAGTTAGGCATTTCAGATGGTACCAGGAATATATTTGTTAAAAGTAAAATATCTCTGCTTTCATGAAAGTAACTTTATTCTTCTAAGGAAGAAGTGAACATTAAACAACTGACCACAGAAAAAAGATGGTAAAGTAGGAATTTCATCCAATACCTTAAAATGGCAGATTCAGAAATCAAGGAGAGGAGCTAGACAAAAATAAGTATTTTCAAAGGAGGTTTATATAAAGATCAGCTACACATCAGATAAGTTCCTCACTTCCAGCACAGAAAGGGGTCAGAAGTAGAAGACTGGTGGATAGCTAATTCCTCTTCCTTTTCAGGGGAAACAACTGAGGATGATTATCTGCCTCTAACTTCAAACTTAACTACAGAGGCTTCGAGGAGTCTCCTCAGAGAACATATGTGCACCTTCAAGTTGCAAGTTGCCATGCCTCACATCTGGGAAATGTTACGGCAAGAAACAACTGGTGAATGGCTCTGATAGTGAGGCAAAAGTTGGGAGCTAAGTTGGAATAGGCCTGTATGCCCAAAATTCAATAAAGCAAAACAAACTTAAAGGTTTCTTTGGACCAGAGTGGGCCACAGGTGGAAGTGACTCAGTGTATTGCAACATATTAGAGCCTATCCCATGAACCTACCTAAAGAGTGAACTGGTTACAGTAGAGAGAAGTTAAAAGCCACCCTGAATTCCTATAGACTACAAAAATAAATAAACCATAGGTCAAAATAACACGTACATCAAGAAATAGCCAATTAGAAATCTATCCTGCTGGAGGGTAGCAGTGGGTCTTAAGAATCCCTATGACCACCTTTTCTTAAATCCACAAGCCATTTGTATGCTTTCTTTGAAAAAATGTCTATTCAGGTCCTTTGACCATTTTTAAATTGTTTGTGATTATTTTGCCATTACGTTGTGCAAGTTCCTCATATATTTTCTATAATGACCTCTTATCAGACATATAGTTTACCTTGACTTTCTCTTATTCCACAGGTTGCCATCTCATTTATTGATTGTTCCTTTGCTGTGCAAAGCTTTCTGGTTTCATGTAGGTATCTCTTACTTAATTTTACTTCTGTTGCCTGTGCTTTTGATGTCATCTCCCAAAAAAACTATCATCAAGGGGATTTAGCCCTATGTGTTCTTCTAAAACTTTTGTAATTTCAGGTCTTATTGGTTTTCTTTAATCTATGTTGAGTTAATTTTTGAATATGGTGTAAGACAAAGGTACAATTGCATGTGGATACTGTTTTCCTAACACCATTTATTGAAAAGATTTTCATTTCTCATTGTATATTTGTGATGCTCTTGTCAAACACTGGTTGACTATATATACATGGGTTTTTCTTCTATACTCTATTCTTTCCCCCATTATTCTCCATGTATGTTTTAGTGACAATACTATACTGTTTTGATCACTACAGCTTTGCAATGTTGTTTGAAATGGGGAAGCATGGTACATCCAACTTTGTGTTTCTTTCTCAAGACTGCTTTGGATATTTGAGCCCTTTTGTGGTTCCATACAAATTTCATGGAAGTTTTTTTCTACTTCTGTGAAAATGTCATTGGCATTTTGATCGGGATTATATTGACATAAAAATGATGCACAAGTATATGAAAATGTATCCAACATCATTAATCATCAGAGAAATGCAAGTCAGAGACAAAATGAGCTATCACCTCATACCTATTGGGATGACTATTATCAAAAAGAAAGGCAGCAAGTGTTGGTGAGGATATAGAGACAAAGGTACCATTGTACACTGTTGGTGGAGGTGTAAATAGGAACAGCCATATGGAAAACAGTATGGGGATTCCCGAAAAGTTAAAATAGAACTACTGTAAAATCCAGAAATCCATTTTTAGTACATATCAAAAAAACCAGTATCTCAAAAATTTGCACCCGCATGTTAAGTATGTATTACTCATAATGACCAAGATTTGGAAACAACCTGTGCCCATCAGTGGATGAATGGATAAAGAAAATGATGTATGTTTGTGGAATATTATTCAGTCAAAAAAGAAAGACATCTTGCTATTGTGACAACATGGATAAACCTAGCAGACATTATGCTGAGTGAAATAAACCAGATACAGAAAGACAAATATTGTATCTCATTCGTATGTGGAATCTAAAAAAGTTGCACTCACAGAAACAGAGTAGAACAGTGGTTGCCAGGGGCTGGGGAGTGGAGGAAAGGGAAAGATGTTGACCAAAGGGTAAAAACTTTTAGTTTTAAGATGACAAGTTCTAGGGATCTAATGTATAACATGGGTAATGATGAATGTATTAATTAATTTGATTATGAGAGTCATTATGCATATATATATACTGAATCATTACATTCTATACCCTGAACATATACAATTTGTTATTTATTAATTAAATATTAAATTTTAAAAATCACATAAGAACTTTTTACAAAAGAAAGAGGTCGATGTTGACAACCTACAGGCCCAGAGAATATAAAACAAGCATGAGAAATTTTGCAAGTAAGAAATAATCTGTTACTTTTATCTTTCTGTGTTAGTTTCCTATGGCTTCCATAACAAATTTACCACAAACTGGCTGGTTTATAACAACAGAAAGGTATTATCTCACAGTTGTGGAGACTAGAAGTCCAATATTAAGGTGTGAACAAGGTGTGCTCTTGCTGATGGCTCTAGGAGAGGGATCCTTCTTTGCCTCTTTTAACTTCTGGTGGCTGGAATCTTTGGTGTTCCTTGATTCACAGATGCATCCCTGTAGTGTCTGCCTCCCTCTTCACCTGAACTTCCGTATGTGTCTGTGTCTCCTCTTCTTCTAAGGACACCAGTTATACTGGAGTTACGACTCACCCTACTTCAGTATGACCTCATCCTAATTAATAACATTTGCAAATAGCCTATTCCCAACTGAGAATGATGTTGTAGTTTTGTGTGGGCATGCGTTTTTGAGGACCCTATTCAAATCAGTACAGTTCCCTACCTCCCCATGGTTCAAATTCCCAGAGTGCTCAGAAAAGGAATCAAGTGGTGGAAGATGTGAGCAGTCATTGAGAGAAAAAAAGCTGACCATTTGACCTTCAGCCTCATCCTTCCCTTTTTCAGCTAGATTACACATATTCATTTTCCTCCACCTTTCAGTCACATTCACATTCAAGTTTCTCAAATTTGCCACAATCTCCCTTCCTGTAAGGCTTTTACATTGCTGTTCCTTTCATCTGGAATACTCTTCTCTGTAACACCTACTTACCTAAATTATGCCTATTCCTTCAGCCTTCAAAAGAAACATCACTTCCTCAGGACCCAAATTCTAGTCATCAGTGTCTTACCAGATCATCATGGCAAAGCTTTCATGTCCACATAAACCAAAAAACAAGTTATGGCAACAGTGATACAATAAGTGTATATATACACACACACACACACATATACACACACATATTTTACTGTATTATTATATCATATGTGCATATATATGAATATACAAATATAAACTCAGGTATTAACATAATTACAAAATGTGCTGTTTTGGAAAATCCATGTTTTAAATTCTTGTATTTTGCCTTTTTTGCTTTTTTTTCATAAAGCAGATGGAAGTCCTTATTTCCCTTAATTGTCCAAAATAAATTTTAAAATTCTAAAGGTAGCAATTTTATGTCACTAAAATTTGAAATTGTACTGGGAATCACAGAGAATCTAGTAAGACTTTCATATGGGCCACTAGAGGAAGAAAACCTTGAAAAAAAACCTACCAATTAAAAAAAGGATTCCCTTTTCACTAAAAGTGCCTCTTATCCTGTGGGGTTTTTTTGTTTGTTTTGTTTTTGTTTGTTTGTTTGTTTTTTGAGACGGAGTTTCGCTCTTGTTACCCAGGCTGGAGTGCAATGGCGCGATCTCGGCTCACCGCAACCTCCGCCCCCTGGGTTCAGGCAATTCTCCTGCCTCAGCCTCCTGAGTAGCTGGGATTACAGGCACGCGCCACCATGCCCAGCTAATTTTTTGTAATTTTTAGTAGAGACGGGGTTTCACCATGTTGACCAGGATGGTCTCGATCTGTTGACCTCGTGATCCACCTGCCTCGGCCTCCCAAAGTGCTGGGATTACAGGCTTGAGCCACCACACCCGGCCTATCCTGTATTTTTAACTTAGTTACTCCCACCCAGAGCTTCCAAACCTGTTTTTTTTTTTTCATGTATTTCGTTGGATCTCTACACCGTATTTCTCAATCCATTCATTCACTAGAGTCCTAGAGTCTTAACCTACCACAGTTCAAATGGTCACTTAATTCAGTGTTACCCTTCAAAAGATCTCTGCATTTCTCAAATTTTTTTCTTTCTTTTTTTTTTTATTTGAAACTTAGCTTTGCCCTGTCACTCAGGCTAGAGTTCAATGGTGCAATCTCAACTCACTGCAACCTCTGCCTCCCAGTTTCAAGTGATTCTCTTGCCTCAGCCTCCCAAGTAGCTGGGATTACAGGTGTCCACCACCACACCTGGCTATTTTTGTATTTTTAGTAGAGACAGGATTTCACCATCTTGGCCAGGCAGGTGTTGAACTCCTGACCTCATGATCCATTCACCTTGGCCTCCCAAAGTGCTGGGATTACAGGTGTGAGCCACCACAGCTGGGCTATCTCCTTAAAATTTTAGCATCCCCATCTGCATTACTATATTCACAGTAGCTCTTCCGGATTGCTTAGTTGCCTCCGACTTTGACCCTAATTCTATACCTTACTCATCTTCAGCTAACGCAATAACTTCTTGGTAAGTTTTAATAAACCCTAAAAGTAATTCCCTTTCAATCTCAAAATGATTGTGTATCTGTTTTCTTTTTCTCTTCTACATCATGCAAAGAGGTGCCTCCCAAATCTTCAGTGTCCCTCTACAGTTGCCAAGTAATTCCACACCATACTGCCTTGCCAAAGTTTATCCATCATCAGTCATTCCTTTTTCAGTGTTTCCTACCATCCTGCTTTATCAGTCATTTTCTCCTTGTTTTCCAGAATCTCAATATAATACAAACTTTTGTGTCCACCTGTCAGTCCTTCAAATTATCATTCAATTTCTCTCCTGTCCAAACTTCCACTATTTTATCACTATGTATATGGTCACCTACTAGTATTAAATTATTGTCCCCACAACTTAGCTGAAACTATTTCCTTACATGTCAACTCTCATCTCCTACTTATAATATAAAATGAATCTTCTCTATTCTTAATTTCTCTCGTATATCCCAACCACAATTTTAAAAAATGTTTTGTAGATAAAGGGTATCACTATATTGTCCAGGTTGGTCTCAAACTCCTAGTCTCAAGCAATCCTCCTGCCACACCTTCCCAAAGCACTGGAATTACAGGCATGAGCCACCACACCAGCCCCCAATAGCATTTGGCAATGTTGACTCATTATTCATTGTGAATTTTTTCTTCTCTTCAGAAATATGGCACTGATTCTCCTTACTTCCCTTTGCATATTTAGAAGAGACTTTGATGTGTCTTTTTCATTGATTCTTCATCCTCCTATGACCAGAGAGATGATATACAGATAAATAGATACCTACTTTTCATAGCTTCAGCCAATACCATGTTGAAGATTATTAGTAAACCAGTATCTCTAGTTCTGATTTATTTCTGAACTTCAGGTCCCACATTTCTAGTTTCTCACTGGGTATTCGAAACTAAATAAACCAAGAGTTCCTTAGCCTCAGTATGAATAAAATAGAATTTATTTGTTCACCTTTAAAACCTGAGTCCCCTGTATTCTGTAATGCATATCCCCTGCATCATGGCCACTATCAATTAAGCGTTTTCTATGTTTCTGGTACGACACTATGTCTTGTCAGTGTCAATATAAAACATGTAGTTTCTATACTTTGTAACAAACATAGTTTTTATCCTCAGGTCTAGTGGAGAAGATGGAAATATACAACTTAGTGTATTTTAATAGTGCTGAACCCAGATTGGTGTGTTTATCCCAGACTTATGAAAATAATAAACAAATTTCTGAAAGGATGATACTTAAGCTATGTCCTGAACAAATGTAATCACCAGCAGAGTTCTTGTTTTTTCTGTGTGTGCTCACCACTTGTTTAACAACAATATTCAACCTTGCATGTGCATCTACGTGATCTCCAGAACTCTTTCCAAAATGAAATGCCCGACCTCACCAGAAAATCCTGTTTTGCCAGTGTCATGGTACGAGCAAAACTATTTCACCTTTCCAAAGCTCCTCACTTTAAGCTGTGGCACTGATTTAGGGTATCACTGACTGGTCCACTAATGGAAAGAACTAAAATCAACTACAGAGAAAGATTTATTTTGAAATCTTTCAAAAGCACTCCTTAGTCATAAAAACGGGAAAATACACAGCTGCTCTCAAATTGTCTTACTGCTGCTATAATAAAATACTTGAGGGTGAGTAATTGACAAATAATAGAGATTTACTTCTCACAGTTCTGGGGAATGGAAGTCCAAGATCAAGGTGTTGGCAGGTGATGTCTGCTGAGGGCTGCTTTTGGTTTCCAAACATGACATTTTATTTCATTCTCTGACAGGGATGAATACTGTGTTCTCACATGGTGAAAGGGATAGAAGGGAATAATTTGACCTCTCAGGTCCTTTTAGAAGGCATTAATTCATTAATGAGGGCAATGCCCTTATTACCTAATTATCACACAAACGTCCTACCTTCCTACCTTTTAATATTGTAGCACTGGGGATTCAGTTTCAATAAAAATTTTGGAGAGTCACACACACTCAAACCATAGCACATAAGTTCCCTTCTTTCATTAAGTCTTTCAAGATCTTTCCCTCAATTCCAGAGATACCATCTGTGACACATCTCTAATTGATGTCCTATCAATACACTTACCTCTTGTGTCTGCCTCTTCCAATAGATGAGTTCCTTGAGAGCAGGGATTTTTTGCTTTTCCATCTTTGGGATTCAGTACTATACAATACTAGGTACACTGTTAGAAGTTCTGGTAATGTTTATGGATGAACTAATTAATGAGAATTACTCAAATGAATACTGGCTAATAAATATGCTAAGAAAATGTAAGAGCAAATACAGGGATCAGAAAACCATGCTTATTCAAAGGCAGAATGCAAGGATGGCTGTAGGCAGAGGTGAGGCTGGAGAAGCAAGCAGAATCTGATTGTAAAGATCTGTGGATCCAGTTCTATAGTCTTTGGACCTTATGCTAAAAGTCATAAGGAACTTCTGAAAAAAGTTTAGAAGTGTAGTGTAATTGGACAAATTTAAGTCATATTTTTAGGCTATGCATTCAGGTGGGCCAAAACATACTTTTTCTGTAATGCACTTCAATCTCAATTTTGAATCTTTATTACAATTCTTTAGCCAATTTTACGGAAAAACAGTTATTTTAAATTCAAATGCCTTCTCTGCAAGACTTTCCTTCCTTCCACTCCCAGTGGGTATTTAATTTACGAAAGAAAGACATCTGGTGTCTGGCCCTTGTTAACTGCCCATGCTGCCATCTACCTAAATGCAGAGTCAAGCAAAGCTCTTGGGATTCTAATTGGGTCAACTGGATAAAAGTTATATTACAGTTCACTAAGAAAAAAGTTAGGAGAATAAGAGTTTGTCTGAGGAGAGGTCAGAACAGAGAATGTTATCTTTGCAGAGGTCAGAACAGAGAATGTTACCGATTACAGTCAGAAGATTAACTCAAGTAGGCAGATGGACATCTGGGATCTGGAGACCAGGACAAAAAGCTGAACAAGAGGCGATTTAGAGATTCATCAAAAAAATGCCTGGCAAAGATAGGTACTCAGTGAATAGTTGCTGAAAAACATTAGAATTTAAGTTTGAAACTATGGAAATGCATGTATAGAATTGTTAGATGTAAAGGCTGAAAACAGAAAGTTAGGAAACACCAACTATATGAAATAGGTTAAGGAAGCATTGTTCCTTAAATAGCCAAATATGCAGGAAAAGAAACTAAGAGATAATGGTGTCACAGAAACCAAGATAGGAGAGAGTTCAAAAGGATGAATTAATTATCATTATCAAATAGTTTAGTGAAGTAAAGATAAGGAATAGAAATTATCTAGCCTATTAAGCCACACAGAGATCATCATCAAAGACCTTTGCCTAAAAAATTTTGTTGGAGGGGTGTAGATGGAAGCCAGATTTCAAAGGGTATGGAAAGCAAAATAAAGAAATATTTTATAAAGAATCAGAAGAGTAAAAAAGAGAGAGAGGTTTGCTACCAAAGACAAAATTCGAGTGAAATTTTGATAGTTGGTTGCATTCAGCATTGAAAAACATAGCTTTTTTACCAGTCAGTTTGTTAGTGTCACATAAATATTTGGTTATACTCTTCTCTTCATTCAATGCATAACGTGTATCAAAATCAGTTGCTAAATGCTTTGAATTTTTTCCCCATAGAAGTTTTACATTTCTTTCATTCTTCTATTGTGACTCCCGTGAAGTATAGTAGTACCTTTTTATTCTTCCTTAAGTCACCTTATGCAACATTCTTACTGACTAAAGTACTGCTTCCATCATGTCACATGTCTTCACATTGTTTTTGGTACTTTCCTATTTCCTAACAGAAAAACTAAACACTCCTTTTATTTATGAAGACAAAATTTTAAAAATCTCAAATTGTTGCTCAGCTCAATAGCTATAAACCTCATTTTTAGAAGACTCTACCACTATTCACGCCACTCCTTATGCCTAGAGACAATGCTCTCTTAAGTTTTTCCACTATCCAAATTCCACTCACCATCTAAGACTCACTCTGGAAGTCATCTCAACAATGGTATTTGCTTTCATCTCCTCAGGAAACAGAGACCTCTCTTTCCTGGTCAAGGTGATAGTCCTGAATTTTTACAACCCCATCACCCTCTTATGCTGTTTATGTTGAAGTTACTGGTATCTTTAAATCTTCTATGAGACAGTAAACAACTTAGAGAATGTGTCTTGTATATCTTTTAGCCATCAAAAGCCTTACACAATAGATGTTCAACAACATCATTAAATATATGTATCTGTTAGCTAGCAATGTTAGTGCAAGAAATGTCCAAAAAATAAAACAAAAGCAGGTGCAAAAACGAGTGAGACAGAATTATTACTGTTTATTCAGTAAACTGAGACATTCACAAACCATGTGTTAAGACTCCTTAATCAGGTCTACAACAATCCATTTAAAAATAAATTTATTATACACAAATGATAATGATACTAGTAGAGTCTCCAACATACATTAAAAACACTATGAAACTATGCACTTTGTAACAATTCTTTGCCTTCTGGCCAGTGCTAGAGAGGTATCGGGTCCTGCATGCTTATTATCCTGAAGGAGCGTAGTAGTGAATGAAGTTAAGAATAATGATCCCATGGAAAGCTTTTGAACTAAGAAATAATTCTGGTTTGAATCAACAAGTAAGTCTGGAACTTGTTTTCTTTTTCAAAACAGTGTGTTGTTACATAGTATGGGATAGGAAGAAGGTAATCCACAGAACCTGCTCAAGAATTGTAAAGTCTAACAGGAGAGGCAGAAAAGTTGATGATAGCCTGAGATTATCACCCAGCCTCAAAGGTCCAGCCTTAAGCTTAATATTTTCAGGGAAGCCACTAGAAATCAGTCAGAACCCCACTGCTGTCATGAACTGACTGTTTTCCCAGAGGGCCATGTGTGCAGCTCCTCCGCCTCTACAGACCAGAGCTGAAAACACTCTCTTGGATAACCCCGGGGTCTTCAGCTCTGGCTCCTCACTCTGTGGAGTTTGAGTCTCCCAATCATGATGGCTACAACCTAGTGCAGAGGGAGAGCCAAGTCATCTTCTCCTTCTCCTCCATCCTGCGAGCATTTATGCTGTCTCCACCCCTTATACCCTGCGCTAACACTCTTCAACTCAGATTTACTGCAGATCAGAGCTGTTCAGTAGAAATAACCATTCCACTCAGCAGAGCCACAAATACAATCTTAAATTTTCTGGTAGCCACATTTTTTTTAATGTACAATAAAATCAGTGAAATTAATTTTCATTATAATCCCATATGGCCAACATATTAGCATGTAAACACATTATCAAAATTATTCACATATTTGGCATTTTTCTACTGTCTTTCAAATCCGGTCTTGTATTTTATGCTTATAGTACATTTCAATCCAGAATAGCCATATTTCAATTCAGACTTGTCACACAGTGACTATCATAATGCACAGCACAGCTCTATAGATTTGACATCCATGGGGAGACTGAGACAAGAAAAGTTACATAACACAGTACAGTTGGGCATGTCTGCCTTGCCTACCCTACACCAACCTAGTTACCAGATTCTGGAAGGAACATGTGGTCATCTGAGCCCTTCCAGTGGGAATTATCATGTACACTTACCTTGAGAACCTGGAGGTACCAAATAATGACAATTATAAACAGTAATATTAAATATCCTCCTTATTCTTGATTCAAAAAAAGTGTATCTGACATTTTTCTATTAAGTATATTTGTTCTAAATTATTAGTATACACTGTGTCTTACTCTTAATTTGCAATTTTTGTTAGTCATCAATTAATTTTTATTCTTAGTAAATGATATATGTACTTCTATTGAGAATACCTGAATTTTTTCCTTCCTTAATCTGTTAATGTAGCTAATATTAATATACTTTCTAATGTCAAGCCAAATTTGAAACTAGAATATAAGAATTTAGTATTACTGGTATATTATCTAAATTCAGTTTGCTAATAATTTGCTTATGGGTGTTTGCCTTTATGTCCATAAGTAGATGGGCTTGTTATTTTTTCACTCCATCTATTTAATTTTGATATCAAGATTACTTTAGTATTGCAAAAAAAAAAAACTGTGGTTTTCTATTATCTAGAAACGTTTATATGACCAAAATCACCTATATTTTAAAAGTTTGTAGAATTCATTTATAAAATTGCCTTCATCTGATGTTTTCTTTGTAGGAAGATTAACTACTAATTCATTGCCTTTAAATGTTATTTAACAACCCAAGTTTTCCCTCTTCAAAAGTAGCAAGAAAAGACAGACTAAAAGGAATGTTATACTACAGATACAGATGTAATTGTTGTTAAAATATAAAAATTAAGAGGGATGAAGAGAAACAGAAAAGAAGAGGTGGTAGGCCCTAAGTTAAGACAGATGACAGAGGAGAACAGGCCAAGGCTGGCCAGGAGGTGGAAATCCTGACACAGTGCATCATACGAGCATAATTTCAAAACCATCAACTGTGTAATATGTTCATGGAGAAGCAAGTGTTCGAGTCTGGGTGTACTGCACAAAAAAAAATAAAACAGAAGAAAATGAAAACCGGACAGGAACTTGAATTCAGTGCTCAGGTGTTTGGGCTTGACCTGAAGTATTTATAGGTTGTCAAAAATAATGGAACTGTTTCCTTGTCTTAAAGATTAGTGCTGACTAATACTGTTAGGAACCCACATGTGTTGTACTCTTGTTTACTTTTGTCAACATTTTGTAAGTTTACAAATTATTCGGTGGTATTCTGAGAAAACGAATGCTAATAATAGTTACATCACATCTTGAGTGCCTTTGCCATTAAAATTTTATCAGAAAGGAGAGAATCAGGCTCATTAACCACTTATTTCCTGGATGAAATAAGAATCGTCATCCTACATAAAAAATAAAATGGAAAAAGTGTAAAATTTTAACTAGGAGTTGCTTTATGATGACCTTACATTATTTCTGTCCTAGCCAGTTTAATGCTAGAAATTGTTATAAATCACTCTGACACATAAAGAATAAGATACTAGTCCTGGCCCAGGAATTTAGCAGCTTGATAACTCTAAGAGAGGAGAGTTACTGACTCCTGATATGTGCCATGCACCAAGGTAAGTGTTTTGCATATATAACTTCATTTCTCCTCACTACAATTCTATTAGTTAGATACAATTTCTTTCGATTTAATAATATAACTCACGTTCTAAAATGTATACAGTCAACACAATTTTAAATTTTAATATTAATTTAAAAATAAAAGGCGTAATTGTTTTCAAAAATATTTGTTAGATAAAACAATGTTTAATAAGTTATACAAGGTCATACACATATTACTTGGCAGACACAGAATTGAGCCCAGGTCTCTGATCTGTTGACCATGCTCCAAAATATGTTTTATTGACTGTCTGCAACATGGTTCGTAAAATGCAATGTTGACTACTAGAAGAACAGGGTGACTGTTATTTAATAAACCTAAATTTCTTATATAACTCTGTAAACTACTTAACTCAGCACAAGGTACATGAGAAAATAGTTAAAAACAGTCATTACTGCTAATATAATTAATACTATATATTAATAAGTCTAGCCAAAATGTTAAGCAGTAAAATTTCCAGTATAAAAATTGAATTACTGTGCTGGAATCACCAGATGACTGTAAATTCTTCGCTTTGCTTAGGAATACAGGAGCTCTGGGGAGAAGGCTCTATGTGAAATGGATACGGAGGCTTTGTGTCTGCTGCAGACACACAGAAAGGGTAAGAGCCAAGGCATTATTAGGAAGAAAAGTTTAGAGTATTTGTTTTTCTTTCCCTAGGCTCAGATTTCCAGAGGCTCCAAACATAAGCAGAAGAAGGAAAAAAAAATACAGTTGAAAGGTAAGGTTTAGATAAACATGACTCATTTGTTCAGAGAAAATGAGTTCCAAAGAGATAATGGGAAGGAACACCCTTGAGGACTGAGGCAGTCAGAGAGGAGGCCCAGGCTGGGTCTTTTTTAAGAGACATGTCTATTAGGTCAGATGAGTCAAATAGAGATTTTGAGGGCAGAGAAAGCATGTAAACCAAGAAATAACTCAGAATTAGTCAGGAAGCTCACGATAGCAGCAGAAGCAGAGTTTGGTGCAGTCGCATCTCCTCACCAGCTAGCAGTCTAACTTGAGTATTCAGTGTTCTTCCAAATGATATCAAGGTGGAGGCTTTAGAAGTTCTCAAACTAAACATTTAAGATAAAAATGATTGTGGTCTTATCGGGTGGTGTTTAAAAACAAAGGACAAAAGCAAAGCTATAGCTTGGCTCTGCTCTCTATGTGTCTATCAGCAGAGGAGGAAGCAAGTGAGAAGAAAAAAACAAATGTAATTAATAAAGAAGAAATAATACCCACACCTCTGATTCCGGGAAAACTTACTATAATGCCTAATTCAAAAGGAAAATTAAAAATGCAAACAGTGAAAATACTTTACCCAGAAGAAAACTATTACTTTTTAAAGCATTTAGTACTAAAAAACTATTATGTAACAAAGTATCTAAAGAAAATTAATTTTTAAAAGCAATTTATTAAGGGACCTATGGAAGAGGATCTCTTATTTACTGTAATCTTGTTCAAGTTGAAAGTTGAAACAGAACATTTCCCACAAACTTAGAAACAATCTGTTAAAAAAAAAATTAAGCATCTTACAAATGAAAGACAATTGATTTATTTCCTTCTCTTTAAAATAAATCCCAGTTATTACATGGACTAATGAAGGGCAATGTTCCTGGGTACAAGCCCAAACCTGCAAGGTTATAGCCAGCTAATATGAGGAAGCAGGTTCATTTAAATTTTTCTCTAAGCACTCTTTAATTTTTTTCTATTCTACACTTTTTTCAAGGTGGAGAGGGCCAGTGGAAATTTCGCTGGGTGACACTTTCTTTTATGTGTGTGTTAATTTAATAAGGCCAATAACACACTGTCAAAGTCAATTTAGGCTGTTATAAAAGAATACCATAGACTGGGTGACTTAAACAACAGAAGTTTCTTTCTTATACTTCTAGAAGCTGGAAGTCCAAGATTGAGGTACTCAAAGATGAGGCGTCTAGTGAGAGCTCTCTTCCTGGTTTGCAAAGGGTCATCTTCTCCTTGAGAGAGATCAGCTCTTTCCTGTTTCATCTAAGGGCACTAATTCCATTAAGGAGGACTCCATTCTCATGACTTAATTACCTCCCAAAAGCCTATCTCGCACAACCATCACACTGGGGATTTAAGCTTCCACATATGAATTTTGAGGGTGCACAAACATTCAGTGCATCGAACATACCAATAACTGTTAGAACTCAACTGTATCATTAAGAATAGTTTCTAGTCTCAGGATGCCAGAGGTGTAAAAAGAGATGTCATTCTACTTTCTATTTCTTGACTTAAAATCTTCATCTCCACCACCACCGGGAGCTCAGAAATTTTTTTCCCTCATTAATTCTACTTTTAAAATTATTGTTTTCCCTTGAATGGGCACTAAGATGCATAGAAAGCATCCGCCCCAGACTTAAGAGTAGGGATGAAAGTTATGAATCGTACAAACAATGGCATTGACATGAATGGAAGGAAATACACATGGGCAAGAACAGAAATGTTCATGGGGACAAGGGGTAAAGGGGTGAATTCATAATCATTTCAGACATGGTGCTATTTTATCTGAGTCCTCAAGGAAGACTATTCTTTATTACAGAATGATCTTCCTTTAGCTAAAAAGACTACCCATTTCAATTAACTTTGTGCTGTTTTAAGAGGCTTGGGCCAGAATTGGCACAGGAAGGAAAACAGAGAAATCTATTCAGTCATTAGATAAATGAACTGCCACGACAGATTGTGCAACTAATTTTCCTCCCTGTTGAAAATGGATCAATATACCACATTTTCTTTAACCACCTATCTCCTGATAAGCACTCAGGGTGGTGTCATAGTCTGGCTATTGAGAATACTGCTGCAACAAACATGAAAGTGCAAATCTCTCTTTGACATACTGAGTTTCTTTCCTTTGGATATATACCCAGCAGTGGGATTACTGGATCATATGGTATTTCTATTTTTAGGATTTTTTGGTATGTTAAGTGAAATAAGCCAGGCACAGAAAGACAAATACAACATGTTCTCACTCATATGTGCGAGCTTAAAAAAAGTTGATCTCAAAGAAGTAGAGAGTAGAATTGTGGCTATGAGAGTCTGGAAAGGGTAGGGAGGAGGGAAAAATAGGAAGAGGTTGGTTAATAGATACAAAATTACAGTTAGATAGCAAGAATAAGTTCTAGTGTTCTATAGCACAGCAGGACGACCATAGTTAATAATATATATTTCAAAATAGACGAGAGAATTTTTAATATTACACACACAAAGAAATGATAGATGTTTAGGGATGGTTAATATGCCAATTATCTTAATTTGTTAATTACACTTTGTATATTTGTATCAAAATGTCACATAGGCCCATGAATATGCGCAATTATATCAATTAAATTTTTTAAAAAAAAGAAATCTATAGTAGCTGAGAAGAAAACACAGATCAATGGGAATTTCAGAAGGTATGGGAAAGGAGTTCTCTGTAGTTTTACAAAAGCAGAAAACAAAATAATTCAATTTGTGCCCCAGAAACTTTGAGCAGCAGCTGAAGTGCAGGGTGCATTTTGAAGAAAGGCAGAGGAAAACTGCACAAAACCATTAGTATTATTATTTGAAGCTGAACAGTTTTATCTCAGACCAAATGCTACAGGACCATTACTCTAATCTTCACATTCAAAAATGTCATAAATATTTATCTTGATGTCATTCTCTTGTCAAAATATGTTTTTCTTGTTTAAGGGGAGATTGCTCAACATGTAGACTCCAATTTACCTTTGGCTCGAAAAATGTTCTTCCTTTATTTCTTTGACTATTACTTTTGTCTCTTATTTAAATTAATTTCAACTTTCATTTTAGAGTTAGACAGTACATGTGCAGGTTCACTGCATGGGCATAATGCACAACACTGAGGTTTGGAATACAAATGATCCTGTTACCCACGTAGTGAACACAGTACCCAATAGTTGGTTTTCCAACCCTTGTCTCTCTCCTTCCCTCCCTGCTCTAGTAGTCCCCAGTATCTGTTGTTGCTATCTTCATGTCTGTGAACATCCAATGTTTAGTTCCCACTTGTAAGTGAGAACATACAGTATTTGGTTTCCTGTTTCTGTGTTAATTCACTTAGGATAATGGCCTACAGCTGCATCTGGGTTTCATGCTCTCATTCTTTTTATGGCTGCATAATATTCTATGGTGTCTATATGTACAACATTTTCTTTATCCAATAGACTGTTGATGGGCATCTAAGTTGGTTCCATGTCTCTGCTATTGTGAATAGTGCCGAGATAAACATACTAGTGCATGTGTCTTTTTTGTAGAACAATTTATTTTCTTTTGTACATACACCCAGTAATGGGATTGCTAGATCAAATGGTAGTTTTAAGTTCTTTGAGAAATCTCCAAACTACTTTCCACAGATGAAGTAATTTACATTCCTAGCAGTTTATAAGCATTCCTTTTTCACCACAGCTGCACCAGCATCTGCTGTTTATTGACTTAATAGTAGCCATTCTGGCTAGTGTGAGATGATATCTCATTGTGATTTTGATTTGCATTTCTCTGCTGGTTAGAGACTTTGAGCATTTCTTCCTTTGTTTGTTGTCCTCGTGTGTCTTGTTTTGATAAGTATCTGTTCATGCCCTTTTTAAATTTTTTACTTTCATGGGTACATAGGAGATACATAGATTTATGGGGTTCATGAGATATTTTGATACAGGCATGCAATGCATAGTAATCACAAGAGAGTAAATAGGGTATCCGTCAGCTCAGGCATTTATCTTTTGTGTTAAAAAAAATCCAATTATGCTCTTTTCAGTATTTTTCGATGTACAATTAAATTTTGATTGACTAGGAGGATTTCTGCCAAGATGGCCAAATAGGGACAGCTCTGACCTGCAGTTCCCAGTGAGAGTGACACAGAAGTCCAGTGATCTCTGCATTTCCAACTGAGGTACCATGTTCATCTCATTGGGACTGGTTAGACAGTGGGTACAGGCAAGGATGGCTAGCTGAAGCAGGGTGGGGTGTTTCACCACGTGAGCAGTGCAAGGGTTGGAGAACTCCCTCTCCCAGACAAGGGAAGCCATCAGGGACTTTCCTGATACTCTGGCACTGTGGCTCAAATACTGCACTTTTCCCATGGTCTTCACAACCCACAGACCAGTAGATTCACTCCAGTGCCTACAACAGCAGCGCCCCAGGTTTCTAGCACAAAGCTGGGCAGCTGTTTTAGCTGCTACAGTGTTTTGTTTTCTCTTACCCGAACGAGCAAGATAGAACCGCTCATTCCCTAAAAAGGGGGACTGAAGCCAGGGAGCCAAGTGATCTGCCTGAGCAGTTCCCATCCCCACAAAGATCAGCAAGCTAAGATCCACTGGCTTGAAATTTTTGCTGCCAGCACATCAGTCTGAGCTCAACCTGGGACATTCAGTGGGGAAGCGGTGACCACCATTGCTTAGGCTCTGGTAGACAGTTTTGATACTGGCTGTGAAAAAAAAGAGTCACAGCAACTGGCTGGAGCCCACACAGCTCAGCAAGGCCTCTGCAGGCAGATGGTTACCAGACTCCCTTCTTCCTGGGCAGGGCATCTCTGAAAAAAGGCAGCAGCCTGTCAGGGAATTATAAATAAAGCTCCCACTTTCCCAGGACAGAGTGACTGGGAAAAGGGGCAGTTGTGGGTTTAGGTGCAGCAGATCTAAATGTCCCCGCCTGGCAGCTCTGAAGGGAGCAGCTGATCTCCTAAACAGCACTGGAGCTCTAATAAGGGACAGACTGCCTCCTCAAGTGGCTCCCTGATCCCCATGTATCCTGACT
Source organism: Callithrix jacchus (assembly GCF_049354715.1). NCBI lineage: Eukaryota > Metazoa > Chordata > Mammalia > Primates > Cebidae > Callithrix > Callithrix jacchus. The sequence continues at coordinate 64,215,402 of NC_133505.1, forward strand.
GGGAGACACCTCCCAGCATGGACTGACAGACACCTCATACAGGAGAGCTCTGGCTGACATTTGATGGGTACCCTTCTGGGACGAAGCTACTAAAGGAAGGAACAGGCAGCCATCTTTGCTGTTCTGTAGCCTGTGAGTGATTCCCAGGCAAGCAAGCTCTGCAGTGGACCTCCATCAAACACCAGCAGACCTGCAGCAGAGGGGCCTGTTAGAAGGAAAACTAACAAACAGAAAGAAATGGTTTCAACATCAACAGAAAGGACATCCACTCAGAGACTCCATCTAAAAGCCACCAATTTCAAAGACACAGGTAGATAAACCCATGAAGAAGGGAAGAAACCGATGCAAAAAGGCTGAAATCTAAAAAAAACCAGAATGCCTCTTCTCCCAAAAGAAATCACAACTCCTTACCAGCAAGGGAATGAAACTGGATGGAGAATGAGTTTGACAAATTGACAGAAGCAGGCTTCAGAAGGTGGGTAATAACAAACTTCCCTGAGCTAAAGGAGCATATTCTAACCCAATGCAAGCAGGCTAAGAACCTGGAAAAAAGGCTGGATGAAATGCTAATAGGAATAACCAGTATAGAGAAGAACATAAACAAGCTGAAAAATACAGCACGAGAACTTCATAAGCATACACAAGTTTCAATAGCCAAATCGATCAAGTGGAAGAAAGGATATCAGAGATTGAAGATCAACTCAATGAAATTAAGTGAGAAGGCAAGAAAAGAGAAAAAAGAGTGAAAAGAAATGAACAAAGCCTCCAAGAAACATGGGAATATGTGAAAAAACCAAATCTACCTTTGATTGGTGTACCTGAAAATGACAGGGAGAATAAAACCAAGTTGAAAAACACTCTTCAGAATATTATCCAGAAGAACTTCCCCAACCTAACAGGCAGGCCAACATTCAAATTAAGGAAATACAGAGACCACCACAAAGATATTCCTAGAGAAGAGCAACCCCAAGACACATAATTGTCAGATTTACCAGGGTTGAGATGAAGGAAATAATGCTAAGGGCAGCAAGAGAGAAACGTTGGGTTACCCACATAGGGAAGCCCCTCAGACTCACAGTGGATCTCTCAGCAGAAACCCTACAAGCCAGAAGAGAATGGGGGCCAATATTCAACATCCTTAGAGAAAAGAATTTTCAACTTAGAATTTCATATCCAGACAAACTAAGCTTCATGAGCAAAGGAGAAATAAAATCCTTTACAAACAACTCCTGAGAGATTTTGTCACCATCAGGTCTGTCTTATGAGAGCTTTTGAAGGAGCCACTAAATATGGAAAGGAACAACCAGTACCAACCACTACAAAAACACACCAAATTGTAAAGATTATCGACCCTATGAAGAAACTGCAGCAACGAATGGGCAAAACAACCAGCTAGCATCAAAATGGCAGGATCAAATTCATACATAACAATATTAACCTTAAATGTAAATGGGCTAAATGCCCCCATCAAAACACACAGATTGGCAAACTGGATAAAGAGTCAAGACCCATTGGTGTGCTGTATTCAGGAGACCCACCTCATGTGCAAAGACACACCTAGGCTCAAAATAAAGGGATAGAGGAAGATTTACCAAGTAAATAGCAAAAAAAACAACAACAACAAAAAAGCAGGGGTTGCAATCCTAATCTCTGATAAAACAGACTTTAAACCAACAGAGAACAAAAGAGACAAAGAAGAGCATTACATAATGGTAAAAAGATCAATGCAACAAGAAAAGCTAACTATTCTAATACATATGTACCCAAAACAGGGGCCCCCAGATACATAAAGCAAGTTCTTAATGACCTGTAAAGGGACATAGACTCCCACACAGTAATAGTGGGAGACTTTAACACCCTGCTGTCACTATTAGACAGATCAATGAGACAGAAAATTAACAAAGGTATCCAGAACTTGAACTCAGATCCGGACCAAGTGGACCTAAGAGACATCTACAGAACTCTCCACCCCAAATCCACAGCATATACATTCTTCTTAGCACCACATAGCACTTATTCTAAAATTGTCCACATAATTGGAAGTAAAACACTCCTCAGCAAAAGGACGGAATTCTTAACAGTCTCTCAGACCATAGTGAAATCAAATTGAACTCAGGATTAAGAAACTCACTCAAAACTGTACAACTACATGGAAACTTAACAATCTGTTCTTGAATTATTGCTGGAAAATAATGAAGGCAAAAATAAATATATTCTTTGAAACCAATGAAAATGAAGACACAACCTACCAGAATCTCTGTGACACACTTAAAGCAGTGTGTAGATGGAAATTTATAGCACTAAATGCCCACGAGAGAAATGAAGAAAGATCTAAAATCTACAATCTAATGTCCTAATTAAAAGAAATACAGGAGTAAGAACAAATTAAAAAACTAGAAGACAAGAAATAACTAAGATCAGAGCAGAACTGAAGGAGATAGAGACATAAAAAAAATCCTTGAAAAAAAATTAATAAATTCAGCAGCCATTTTTTAAAAAAAATCAACAAAATAGATAGACCGCTGTCCAGACTACTAAAAAAGAAAAGAGAGAAGAACCAAATAGATGCAATAAAAAATGATAAAGGGAATATCACCACCAATCCAACAGAAATACAAACTACCATCAGAGAATACTACAAACATGTCTATGCAAATAAACCGGTAAATCTAGAAGAAATTGATAAATTTCTGGACACTTACACCCTCCAATACTAAACCAGGAAAAAGTCAAATCCCTGAATAGATCAAAACCAAGGTCTGAAATTGAGGCAACAATTAATCTGCTACCAACCAAAAAAGTTCAGGGCCAGATGAGTTCACAGCTGAATTCTACCAGACGTACAAAAAGGAGCTGGTAGCATACCTTCTGAAACTATTCCAAACAATAGAAAAAGAGGGAATCTTCCCTAATTCATTTTATGAGACCAACACCATCCTGATACCAAAACCTGGCAGAAACACAACTAAAAAGAAAACTTCAGGCCAATATCCATGATGAACATTGATACGAGAGTCCTTAATAAAATACTGGCAAAACGAATGCAACAGCACATCAAAAAGCTTATCTATCACAATCAAGTCAGCTTCATCCCTGAGATGCAAGGCTGGTTCAACATATGCAAATCTATAAATGTAATCCATTATATAAACAGAACCAAAGACAAAATACACATGATTATCTCAATAGATGCAGAGAAGGCCTTTGACAAAATTCACCAGCCCTTTATGCTAAAAACTCTCAATAAAATAGGTACTCATGGAACAAATCTCAAAATAGTAAGAGCTACTTATGACAAACTCAAAGACAGTATTATACTCAATGGGCAAAAACTGGAAGCATACCCCTTGAAAACTGGCACAACACACGGATGCCTTCTCTCACCACTTCTATTCAACATAGTACTGGAAGATCTGGCCAGGGCAATCAGGCAATAAAAAGAAATAGTGGGTATTCAATTAGGAAAAGAGGAAGGCAAATAGTCTCTATTTGCAGGTGAAATAATTGTGTATTTAGAAGACCCCATTACCTCAACTCAAAATATCCTTAAGCTGATAAGCAACTTCAGCAAAGTCTCAGGATATCAAATCAATGTGCAGAAATCACAAGCATTCCTATACATGAGACAGAGAGCCAAATTATGAGTGAACTCCCATTCACAATTGTTAAAAAGAGAATAAAATACCTAGGAATATAGCTAACAAGGGATGTGAAGGACCTCTTCAAGGAGAACTACAAATCACTGCTCAAGGAAATAGGAACACAAACAGATGGAAAAACATTCCATGCTCATGGTTAGGAAGAATCAATAATGCAAAAATGGCTATACTGCCCAAAGCAATTTATAGATTCAATGCTATCTCCATCAAGCTATCATTGACTTTCTTCACAGAATTGGAAGAAAACACCTCAAATTTCATATGGAACCAAGAAAGAGCCTGCATAGCCAAGACTATCCTAAGCTAAGAAAACAAAGCTGGAGGCATCACACTACCTGACTTCAAACTACACTACAAGGCTACATTATCAAAACAGTGTGGTATTAGTACCAAAAAAGAGATATAGACCAATGGAGCAGAACAGAGGCCTCAGAAATAACGTCACACATCTACAACCAACTGATCTTTGACAAACCTGACAAAAACAAGCAATGGAGAAAGGATTCCTTATTTTATAAATGGTGTTGAGAAAACTAGCTAGCCATATGCAGAAAGCTGAAACTGGATTCCTTCCTTAAACCTTACATAAATATTAACTCCAGATGGATTAAAGATTCGAACATAAGACCTAACACCATAAAAACCCTAGAAGAAAACCTCGGCAGTAACATTCAGTACATAGGCATGGGCAAATATGGCTAAAACACCAAAAGCAATGGCAACAAAAGCCAAAATAGACAAATGAGATCTAATTAAACTTAACGGCTTCTGCACAGCAAAAGAAACTATCATTACAGTAAACCAGCAACCAATAGAATGGGAAAAACTTTTTGCAATCTACCCATCCAACAAAGGGCTAATATCCAGAATCTATAAATAACTTAAATTTACAGGAAAATAAAACAAGCCCATGAAAAAAATGGGCAAAGGATAAGAATAGACACTTTTCAAAATAAGACATTTATGTAGCCAACAAACATATGAGAAAAAGCTCATCATCACTGGTCATTAGAGAAGTGCAAATCAAAAACACATTGAGATACCATCTCTTGCTAGTTAGAATGGCAGTTATTAAAAAATCAGCAAATAACAGATGCTAGAGAGGATGTGGAGAAATGGAAACAGTTTTACACTGTTGGTGGGAGTGTTCAACCATTGTGGAAGCTAGCATGGCAATTCCTCAAGGATCTAGAACCAGAAATACCATTTGACCCAGTAATTCCATTACTGGGTATATACCCAAAGGATTATAAATTATTGCATTACAAAGATACATGCACATGTATGTTTACTGCAGCACTGGTCACAATAGCAAAGACTTGGAACCAATCCAAATGCCCACCAATGATAGACTGGATAAAGAAAATATGGCACATATACACCACGAAATACTATGCGGCCATAAAAAAGGATAAGTTCGTGTCCTTTGCAGGGATGTGAATAAAGCTGGAAATCATCATTCTCAGCAAACTGACACAAGAACAGAAAACCAAATACCACATGTTCTCACTCATAAGTGGGTATTTAACAATGAGAACACATGGACTCAGGGAGGGGAACCTCACACACCAGGGCCTGTCAGGGAGTGGAGGCTATGGGAAGAATACAAGGGGGTAGGGGCCTATGGGAGGGATAGCATTAGGAGAAATACCTAATGTAAACGACAGGGTGATGAATGCAGGAAACCACCATGGCAGGTGTATACCTATGTAACAAACCTGCATGTTCTGTACATGTACCCCAGAACTTAAATTTTTAAAAAATTTATGATTGACTATAGTCACCCTGTTGTGCCATGTCCATTTCTTTTGCCCACTGTTTAATGTGTTTAATGGTGTTATTTGGTTTTTGCTTGTTGAATGTTTAAGTTCCTTAGAGATTCTGCATATTAGACCTTTGCTGGATGCACAGTTTTCAAATATTCTTTCTTTTTTTCTTTTCTTTCTTTCCCCTTCTTTTGTTTTCTTTCTTCAGACAGGTTCTCACTCTGCCACCCACACTGAAGTGCAGTGGCACTATTGTGACACCATCATGGCTCAGTGCAGCCTCTACCTCCCAAGTTCAGTGGATCTCACTTCAGCCTTCGAGTAGCTGGGGCTACAGGAACAGACCACCACAATCCGCTAAGTTTTGTACTTTTTGTACACACACGTTTCACCGTGTTACCCAGGCTGGTCTCAAACTCCTGGGCTCTAGGGATCCCCCATCTTCGGCCTCCCAAAGTGCTAGGATTACAGATGTGAGCCACCATGCCCAGCCTAGTTTGTGAATTTTTTCTCCCATTTTGTAATTTTGTAGGCTGTCTGTTTACTCTGTTGATAGTTTATTTTGCTGTGCAGAAACTGATTTTTATTTTTTTAAGAGCAATTATCTATATTCAGGTTCTGCTATCTGTTTATGTTTTTTTTAATTAATCCCCAACCTCTACACATTTTATGAGAATTCAACTTTCTTACATTCAGAGTGTTATCAGACCACACTCTATAATTAAAACTCTTTTAATGCAGGTTTTAATTATGTTATTGCATGCTTAATTTTCTTAGTTCACACATCTAACTCCTTTTGTGTTTTTACCTGTTTCTGAATCAGGTTCTCAGATATTCTCTATCATCTTAACTTTCTATCTTCATTACTTTTAGAATGATCTTGTAAGCATAGAGCTGCCCAAATAATGTTCCCACCTTACTGCCAGCTATCTGGAGCCCTTGGGTGCTTGGATGCAGGTTCTTTTAAATGTCTTAAATTACAACAGTGAAAATGAATCCAAGTGGAAGGTTTCTTCTCTCCCAGTGGTGCTCTTGCCTTCTGTGGAAGTCTTCCAGAATTCTCTGTGCTAACCTACTTCACCAAAAGAGAAAATTTCAAGTTAGGCTCTCAGAGGTCTCATCAATCTATACCATATCAAGCACAAATTCCTGAAATGTTATGGCAAAGTTACAGCATTTTCCCCTCATTCTATTACTTTTTTCCTAACAGATCAGAATGTAAGAGGGGGAACTAGAAGTCAGTGTTTAGATAATCATTTTATCTGACAGTTTCTCAAATAGATTTTTCAACCAAACATTTAAAAATCAGGGAAGTGCACAGGCACAGTGCCTCACACCTATAATCCCAGCATTTTGAGAGATCAAAGCAGGAGGATAACTTCAGACCAGGGGTTCCAGACCAGCTTGGGAAACAGTGTGAGACCCTATTTCTAAAAACAAACAACAACAAAAACTGGACATGGTGACACTTGCCTGTAGTCCCAGGGGTACTCTGGAGGCTAAATAAGAGGATCACTTGAACCCAGGAAGCCCAGGCCTTAGTGAGCCTTCATTGCACCACTGCACTCCAGCTGGAGTGACAGAGCAAAACCCCCATCTCAAGAAACAAATAAATAAATAAAAAGAAAAAGTAGAGAAGTAACATTAACTTTTTAGGATTTCATGTTGCTAACATTGGTTTGTGTATCCCTGTAACACTAGCCAGTATGACTAGGAATTGGTGATTTTTTAAGTATATCAGCCCTCTCTTGACTGAAGTTCTTACTCAGAAAATGTGGGAAATCAGCCCATCTAAACAAGCTGACTCTCTCCCATTTGACATGATGCTACCAAGAATAAGCCCAGCAAATATTTAGTAAGAGTTGACAGGCCAGACTCCCTGATTTCACAGAGACGAGGGAAGTAAACTCCCCAAAATCAAGTAAAGACCTAGGCTATAGACTGTCCTCTTACAGGGCTTACTTCTTTCTGTTATAAAGTTTTCAGGGGTCAGCTCACCACTCTGCACTCAGCAGGACAGACAGCTGTACTCAAGTTGTCCACAGTCCCGTCAGGTAGGCTGACCCTACAACTAACTGACAGCAAATGTTCTCTCCTGCAGACTTGAGATCATCCTCATTCTTAACTTGAGTAATTATCCATGATTCGTTTCATTCAAGCATTTCCCTCAAAATTCATACCAGTTGTCCTTACCTGAGAGAAGCTCCAGTTTCATTGGTTGTGTCAATCAATTTTAGGACCCCAAAAACTACAAAAGGACAACTGTAAACTCAAAATTATGACTTTTTCATCTCTAGTGTCAAGTATAATGTCAGACTTTGAGTGCTCAATAAATATTAAGAGCTCATGTGATGACAGGTGCTTTCTATCATTACTTCTAAGTGAGACAGTTAATTCCATTCTTAAAAGTTTTATCTTTTCAGTGCCCTTAATAGCATTTTAAGAGAGGATAGAATGTCCCTTCTATACAAGGTCTAACCTTGGTTCTAGGAAAACAACCAAGCCATTTTTACTTTTCTTCAGTTTATTTCCATAAGACACTTAAGAATATTTTGATATTTAAGAGAAAATAAAAGATTATTTTGGCTTGAATGAAAATGCATTTAATTATTATTAACTAATTACAAAGAAAAAGTCAAAGGCTAATTGAAATTCTTTCTCCTAGCTTACATACACGTTTTTAAAAAGCTAATATTAGAATTTTCATTGTAATGTAAACTGAAAATGTTTATTTTCATGCAAATAAACTGCCTCACCATTAATGATATTTTAAACTTCACCTGAATGTACTGTCAATGATGTTTGGATGGTAAAAAAATTAGTTGTTGCATCATATTCCATGTATAAAATATTCATTTCTTGACAGCTTCAAACTGTGAAACTGGGTCAAGATAGAGACGATGGGTTAATAAATGTGGTATTTTTAAATAGGAGCACATATTGATATTTTTCCATATATCTAGATATAGATAGGTTTGCTGATAAAGTAGGTTCACTGTGCCAGCTGTTATTTTAACTTTCTTTACTTTAGTTCCTTACTATATCATACCAGAGTGGTTAAGTCCAGTGCCTTATTTCATAAGCTTATTTATAAAAAATAACAAAAGGAATAGTTTCATATTTGTCAACATGAAATAATTCATCAAAATTCTAATCTTATTCTAATTGTATTGTATGTTTTATTTACATATTACATATACTGTGCAAAATACGGAAGACAGTACAGATTGAGTCAATGTACCAGAGGTGTACAATAAATGTTTAAAAATCAGCTGGCTCTTGGTGATGGTGGGGGGGTCTGCTGTAAATTTTTTGTCAATTTTCATGGTATAAATTTATTATATATGATGAAAACTATATACATTATATATATTACTATTTAAATATAGGTAAATTTATTTCCTGGTATAATGTTTCCGTATCTATCTTTCAGGTACGGTTCTAAATACAAATGCAATACCAACAGTTAGATGTATCTCACAATACTTATAATGGGACAAGTGAGCCTGAGGTCAACTTCCTCTGCTGGGAGGCAAAGTTGTGAGGATCTGAGATGTTCCTGCAAATCACCCCACTGCCCCCTTTCAGGTTCCCAGGTACTGGCAGGTACAGCTTTCTAACCCCAGGAAACCAACTCCCTTTAGGTCGTAAACTTAGTAGTGCCCATAGTAACCATAAAGGAAACATGAGGAAATTTTGGTGAATCTGTTATCTGATGCTCTGGAAATTTTCCCGTAAGGGCCAGGATGGGATCCCCTCCTTCAGCCCCCCACACGTTTTGTAAGTCTTTGATTTAAACCTTTTTTGCTTAAAATTTGCTATACAACTGGCTTTGTTGGTACTCATTCACAACTTTAAATTGTGTCATTTCTGTACATCTGGTCATGTTCTCTCCTCAATTCTCTATCAGCTAAAATATTATGTTGTTATGAAACCTCCATAGACAAAACTGTTTTTTCTCTTAACCCCTATGCCTCCTTGTCTTTGAACTCTTATAAGGGGCCCAGGTATGTACAAAGTGGTCTCATTTTAAAATTTAGACAAGTTCCATCAGGTTGGCAGGACAGGTGAGGTGGGCACAAGTAACACATCTTCAAGAAGGCAGTAAGCACTCAGAAATAATTCAATCATAGCTAAATACATATAGAAAAACAAAAACTGGTTAAATACCAATGCTGTCATTATCAGAGGGTCCAGGTGATTTTGATACACGTTTCCTATTCCTAAGGATTTATTTTTGTCTAAATCCCATGGAGAGAGGGAGATCCTATAGGCAAGCAATAATAAATGACTGCTTCACTAAAATTCTGACTATTATTGGTGTATGTGCCAAAAAAGTCGAGAGAAATAATTTTCCTTATTTGGAGTTGCATGCCATAGCTATGGAGCCTGAAGACCACCAGCTCTCCCAGCTCACAAAGGGTCTTCACGCAGCTCACAGAGCAGCTTCAAGCTACGACATCTCTTTGGTACCACATTTTTAGAAGATGGTTCAACAGCAACTTTGGCAGTCTGAGATTAACCCTGTGGTTATCAATCACATTGCCACTTATGATTTTGGAGGCACAGGATAAAATGGGGTCTATGAGAATAAAAAGAGACAGTAAGTGGGATTCACAATATTAAAGCTTTTGATTTCAACTAGTAGCTCATGTGAGGTACCTACCAAGATTGTTGAGCATGTATAACCAAATTGTTTCAGAGAAAAAAGAAAAACTGGCACATGGCTACTGTGGCCAAAGCACCTTACCATAAACACCTATGAGCACCATCTATGGACTCTTAGAAATACCTCAAAAATAGTCCCCATCACGAAAACTCTAATAGAAAGAATAGTGTTGGTTATTAAAAATATGGTTCTACATTTACTTATAGGTGTGCAATGATATGTATATATGTTATTTTCTTTACCTGATCTGAACTGTAAACTTCTTAAAGCTAATTTATGAATCCTACACAATACTTAGCACACTGCCTCATACGTAAGTGAACAATATATGTGTCAGATAAATGAGTGCCTTTTTTCCTACGTATTTTTCTTCACTACAAAACATGTACATACATTCACAAACCCTGCCAACATTGTAAATCATATTAATTTAAATTTCACTAATGTATAATTTATAATAGGTATACATAAAAATATTGGGCTGAAAAAACTCAGAGTACTTTCAAATGTATTTTCTTATTTATAAATCACAAGACTTTTTGTAGATAGTAAAAGTAGTTGTGTTAATTTTATATGCAAATGACAATTTAGTATCAATAGCTTAATTTTCACTTTATATCATTATTTCACTCAATAAAGTAGAGAAAAAATTTAAATCCCACTTGATGTTGTTTCATGCTAATTTCTCTAAAATATGCTGTATTTTTGAATGTGTACAATAACTCCAATTATGTTTTCTTTTAAAAAACATTTAGAAGGGGTTAAATCTGCAATATTTTAATGTTTATATATGGATGTAGCCAGTCATTTTTCCTTTGGTACAGGCAATTGGAGCTCCCTTTTCAAAAATCAAAGTGAGTAAATACATTGGCAATTCCAATGAGTGTCTTTAAATATTAGTTCTGCTGAATTCAAAAGAAGCCAAGTGATGTCATATTATACTTTTATTTCCTATAGAGAGAGCAGTCTGGTATAAAACATGTCTATCTTAAAGACAACCTCATGGTTTACAACTACAATTTCTAAAGCAAAACATGACAAAATCATGGCCTACAGTGATAGCATTGTGTCAACAATGTTTTAAGTCACAATGAATACCCTGAACTTCACCAAATTTGCATGCATTTCATATTCACCAGTAACAGTAGCCATTTAAGACCATGGGAATATGTATACACCTACACACCTACACACACACACACACACACACACACACACACATCTCCTTAAAATTATATCCTAAGAAGTTCTTAAAAATAATACTCTCCAAAGAGGGAGCTTTGAATAGGTTTGAGTCAGAGTGACAGGAAAAGCTGCTAATCTCCTATCAGGCAGAGAGTTAAATAACAGTGTTATTAGAGATTTTGATGATTTTGGAGACAGATTTAATAATGATATAAATCAAATGTTAAAATAATCCCCTAAGGAAACTTACTTCATTTGGGAGAAAAATAAAGTTTCACCAGTAACCATAGTGAGTTGATATTATTGCAGTTGTTTTTATAAGTTGTTGCCATGACTTTTTTGACTTTTGGGCTAGATTTTACTCAAATACAACAGATGGCAACGATTACACTTCTGTAACTTTTTTTCCTTGAATAACTAAACAGAGCACAATAAAATAAACAGGCTTATACCCCAGAGAGTTTTGTCTTGTTTCACATTTTATTAAAACTAAAAGTGAACAAAGCAACCAAAAACAAATATTAAGACCGTCATGTATCTCAAACTGCACCCAGATTTTAAAAATATTAAAATATTCTCTTTTTCACTTCCTTCTTGGTTACAACAAGGCTAAAACAAAATAGAACAAAGATACTGTAAGAAAGCAAGCTGCAACCTTGACAGAATGGTACTCAAATTGGAAGCAAATGTTTAACATTTATAAAGCTTCTCCACATGATACATCTATCCTGCTTCAAAATTTGAGTTGTCAATTTAAATATAATTAAAATTTGGAAGAAAAACATATTATCACCAAATATTTATTTCAGGTTTACTCCTTAGTATTATATGATCTCTCTCCATACCCTATCTCTTTTCCTTCGTAAATATTTGATCAATTTTCAGAATCCAAACTAACAGGTACAAAGAAAGTCAAGTTTTGATTACTCATCACAAGCATATTTTAAATTAATTCTATAAGGATTATTTAATGAAAATCACATGCTTAATGGGAATACACTCTAATAGAGCATTTATTTAGATGTTAGAGTGCATTTTCCAGGTGTTTAAAATAATGTGTGTCCTTGGGTGAATCATTTAACTTTTATCTGTATTTTTTCATTTTGGTAAATGAAGATAATCCATTCTCTGACAATATAGAATTTGTATATCGTGCTGAGATGCTGATATAATTAGAGACTTTAATGAATCATGATAATATCAATGTTAAAACTATTAGTTATGATTTCATTGACATAGGTAACGGTCTTTCCCAAATAGTGTGTGGAATGGTTCTAAAGTGCCAGGTTGCCTTTTTAGTGATCTCATCATGATTTCCTTCTTTGGTTAACACCTTGAGAATCCGATGGAATAAAGTGTTCTGACTGAGAAATATCCAAAGTATTTGCCTGTAAAATTTTTTTTAAACAAATACTGCAAAAATTCAGCAAAATGATCATTTAAAGTAGATTAGCAGAACAATTCTTAGTGAGGGTTAAAAATCTAATCCTAGTAATTACCTACACTAAAATATCAATTAATTGCTAAGTATTGCAGATTAGAGGCCACTGATCCTAACACAAAAAGACTGAAGTGTCTTAGTATATGTTTCCTAATTATATAGGTAATATTATATTTGATAATTATTTTTTAAATGTGGAAAACTATAAAAAACAAAATGGAGACAATCATAGCATGTGTAATGCTTAGAAACAAGTTGTTTGATTTTTATTATATTCTTTCAAGGTATTTTGTTATATTCATGTACAGAAAGTCCTCTATTTACATGTGTCTGTTTTCCTGGAAATGTATTTAAAAGTTAGAGGCATACAGTAATTAATTTTCTACATATTATACCTAAATATATCACGTTATAGTCCCCAAGAATGAAATTCACACATATACACGCACACCACACACATAATACAAAGCCTACTTGATGCAGTTCAAATATGCCCAGGTTTGCCTGGCAGGCAGATAAGATCACAGACAGTCAGAAACCTCACAAGAAAACCCTAACAGAACCCTACTGGCCATGCCCACTTGACCAAAGCTGGCCTCATCTCTCCTTCAACCTTCTGCAAAGGACACAGAATCAGAGGTTCCTCAGCCTCTCCCTACCCAGATAATCTGAGTGCCTGGACAGAGCATTGGGAAACAAGGGCTGTTCGTCCCTTTGCACACACACAATAGTCATGGCCTCTGTGGAGATTCCTCAACAAACCTAACAGCAATCAGAAGAGCAGGGCTGAGCAGAGTAAGGTGAGCAGATGATTTGTCTGTTAGACATAGGACCAGCAGCACATGAACCAGCTGAAACACACTGTCAAGGCTGCAGCAACCTGCCCTTGCCTGTACTCTGCTATGTGATGTCTCAAAAGCATTCTGCAAATGATACACATCTGTATACCTGTATGTGTGTGTGCGCAGTCATGTATTGCTTAACAAAGGGGATATGTTCTGAGAGATGCATCATGCTTAGGCAATCTCATCATTGCAGACTCACACAAACCCAGATGGTTTAGCCTATTCCACACCTAAGCTACACGCTATAGTCTACATGCTCCACACCTAGGCTACATGCTATAGCCTAGTACTGTATAGCATGTTACTGTATTGAATAATATAGGCGACAGTAACACAATGCTAAATACTTATGCCTAAGCATAGCTAAACATGGAAAACATATGAAAAATGGTTCTGTAATCTTTTGGGACCACCATCTTACCTGAAGTTCATTGTTGAGGAAAAAATCCTTATGTGGTGCATGACTGTATATACATGCATAAGTTTTAGTGTAACATTTAACTATATAAGCTTATTTTAAAAAAATATTTTATGTTGCACATTGCATTAAGTTACTCTCACTTACATTAAGAATTGTATCCTTCAATTATCATGGCACCCAGGGAAAGTCTTATTCCTACAGGTGATTTTTTAAAGCCACATTGAGAAGAAACAGAGTCAATGGAGGAGGATGAAAGTACCCATCCAAATATTCCTTTTGTAACATCGTAGTGCATGGAGGAATAGGATGGTTCTATAATTATTTTTGGAAGAATTACATAGGAATCTTTGAAAGAGATTTGGAGTAGGAAATCCAGGTCAAGTTCAGGATTTTTCTAGTGCTAACTGGACATTAGACATTGGAAATGATACAAGTTCTCCTTTACTCAGTTTGCTTAGTATTTCTGGTAGATTAAAACAATTATAAATCCATTCCTCCCTAAATACTATTAAAATACATGTGGGAGTAGAAGTTGTAGATGAAGCAAAAATAGGCCAGGAAAAATATTTTAAAAGAACAGGACAGAAAAACTGAGGACAATCAGTTCATAAATGAGGCCAGGCAGAAGGCAGCATTGGGGTTGGGGGTGCAGGGAGCATTATTGTAACCTTAAATTGGAGGGAGAAAGGGTTTTAGGAAAGAGAGCGATAGTCAAATGTCAGATGTCTCAGAGAGGTCAAGAGAGAAAAATACAGAAAACTGTTGTCATTTTATTGAAGTAGAAAGAGAAGACGCTGGATCTCCATGAATGTGACAATCATATTCTTTTCTGAATCTGCAGGGAAGGAAAAAGGAGCAATGGCATTTCTTAGCCAACTGACATCCATAGTTCTCTGCACATTTGAACAGGGTCTAGTATATTCACTTAATTAGTCAGTTTCTTCTTTATTCAAGGATTTCCTTGTAGAATTTACAGGTGTCCATTCCTGAATGAATCGCTATTCTAAGAGTTGTGTCAATAGCACCCAAAGTTCTAAGTACACAAAGGGCAATGGTAAACTCCTCAAAGGTATGTAATGTACTCATCTATGTAGCTCTAGAAACTGGTGTAGTGCCAGACTCTTTTTGAGTGCTCAATAAATGCTTGGAGCACAACACAATCATAGATCATTTGTGTCACTAGCTGTGTTTAGAAAAGCTCAAGGAAGGATGTGGGTTTTGCTTTGGGGAGTGGGTTTGTTTTGTTTTTATTTTAGTCAGATGGAAATTTAACTTGCTTCTAAACAAAGAAAAGAAAACTAATAAGGAGCATACAGAAGAAATAGGGAGATTACCAACAGATTGACATTCAATAATGAGATGGAAGGGAATGGGATCCAGGACTCAGGTGGAAGGGCAATTCTCTCCACCTAAGGGCATGTAATGGAGATAGGGACATATATATAGACATATATATGTCTATGTGACTGTGAGTGGGGAGGGCACAGGAGTGGGATAGGAAGGAATCAGGAAGAGTATCAGTCAGGTTACCTGCTGACTGTGAGAACACAGAATGGCACTTTTGACTTGAGTTGGACTGGAATGATTTGAAATACTTATTGTGGGCATTTGTGGTAAGTGCAAGGAAATGCTTTCTGTATTATGAATACTTCCACAAACTTAGATTCATTTTGCTATGTATGTACATGTGTTCAGATGATGAAATTTAAATGTAATTGTAAAAAGAAACCAAATTGTATCGATGTAAATACATAAAAACCTCTACATTCTATAAGAAACAAATTACTAATAAAAAATTATTTTAAAAATGTGAAAACACAAATCACTAAAGAAAAACAAGGAAATAAGTACTGGGCAAAATTCAATTTCAAGAGGATTCAAATAATGTAAGTTAATGATGTCACCATTTTGCCATTCAAATGAAGTTGTGTTCTATAAAAATTATACAGCTAATACATGTTTATATAATAAAAGATTAACAAAAATACCCCAAAGGAAAAAAAATGTATTATCACTTAAAATTCCAATATCCAGAGATATTATTTAAATTTAACTGTATCTGCATTCTGATGTTCCCCATGCACATACATATGTAAATTTGCAGTTAGTAAATTTGCAGTTAGAAAAGCATATAACATTTATTGTTCTAAAGCTTATTTCACTTAATGTCCAATTAATCTTTTCATGTTAATAAATATCCACGCAAGTATTAATAGCTATTCATTATCCCATACCATTATTTAAACAAACATTTTTCTTTCTTTTGAGACGGAGTTTCGCTCTTGTTACCCAGGCTGGAGTACAATGGCGTGATCTCGACTCACCGCAACCTCCGCCTCCTGGGTTCAGGCAATTCTCCTGCCTCAGCCTCCTGAGTAGCTGGAATTACAGGCACGTGCCACCATGCCCAGCTAATTTTTTTTATTTTTAGTAGAGACGGGGTTTCACCATGTTGACCAAGATGGTCTCGATCTTTTGACCTCGTGATCCACCTGCCTCGGCTTCCCAAAGTGCTGGGATTACAGACTTGAGCCACCATGCCCGGCCAACAAACATTTTTCTTGATGTTTCGTTTAAAATTTTTTCTGTAACGAAGGATTCATCAAGGAACAGTTTTCAATGTGACATTTTTGTGTGCCTGTATAGTTAATTTCCTAGGGGAAAATTCTTTAAAATGAAGTTTCTGAGTCAAAGACTTCACCTGTTAAACCTTTTGAAACCATTTTCCTCTAGAACGGCTGTGCCAATATTTGCTTCTAAGAGTGGTGTCTGTAGTTCTTCATTTCCCTCTACTCATGCCAACACTTGGTTTCATCCTTTAATCTTTGCCAAACTAATAAACAAAATATGCTGCTGCTTAATTTGCCATTTACATTTCTTTAAATACAAGTGAGACTGATTTTTTTTACTTTGTTATATGATAATGTGTATTTCGTCTTTTTAAAATCAACATACTTTCCCTACATAGAGTAAATATGTTTAACAGTAATAATATTCAATGCTGGCATCATCTACTATTGGTAAAACTATAAGCTGATACACCTATTCTGGAAACACATGTGGCAATACAATAACTGTAAACCAATAAAGTGATTTTTAAATATGATAGTGACAAATAAAAACAACCCTTTTTAAAAGTGGGCAAAAAAACATGACCAGACACTTTTCATACATGCCGCCAAAAATCATATGAAAAAAACTCAACATCACTAATCATTAGAGAAATGCAAATCAAAACCAAAATAAGATACCATCTCACACCAGTTAGAATGGCTATTATTTAAAAGTCAAAAAATAACCAATGCTAGCAATGTTGTAGAAAAAAAGGAACACTTATACACTGTTGGTGGAGATATAAATTAGTTCAACCATTGTGCAAGACAATGCAGTAATTCCTCAAAAACCTAAAAATAATAATTCCATTCCACCAAGCAATCCCATTCCTGCTTATATACCCAAAGGAATATTCATCATTCTATTATAAAGACACATGCACTCATATGTTCATCGCAACACTAGTCACAATAAAAAAGACATGGAATCAACCTAAATGTCCATCACTGATAGACTGCATGAAGAAAATGTGGTACATATACACCATGGAATACTATATATCTACAAAAAAAGAATGAGATCATGTGTTTTGCAGGAAGATGAATGGAGCTGGAGGCCATTATCCTTCGGAAAGCAATGCAGTAACAGAAAACCAAATACCACATGTTGTCACTTAAACGTGAGAAATAAACAGTAAGAACTCACAGTTACATGGAGGGTAACAATACACACTAGGGCCTGTCAGAGGGCGGAGGGTAAAGTGTAGGAGGAGGGAGAGGATATGAAAAAATAACAGTTACTAGGCTTAATACTTGGGTGACAAAATAATCTGTACAACAAATCCCCATGATACAAGTTTACCTATATAACAAACCTGCACTTGTACTTCTGAACTTAAAGTTCAAAATAAATAAATATGACAAAGTTTAGGAATATTTCTGTAAAACATATTGTTACAAATAAATGATTTGTGTTAGAAAATGCTACACTGTTAGCAGTGTTCCTGGACATTCAATAAACATTTGTTGAGTAAATGAAAAATCAGTCTGTTTAATCTTAATTGGTTTTATAAAACAGTAACTACTACACATAAACTGTGAAGGAATATATGATAGCATCTTACTTTGCAACAGTTCTTCTCCCACTTACAAAACACAAGAACCAAGAGTTTGTGAAAAAAGCCCTCTTATTGTGGTATTAATTTTAATTTCTCTGGTTACTGAGAAGCTTTTACGTATTTTTATGTGTTTTTTAGTCTTACCTATTTTGCATTTGATGAAATATTTGCCTTTAGCCCAGTTTTCTGCTCATTTGTCTTTTTATTGATTTGTAGCAGCATTTTATATGTTCCAGATACCATTCATTTGTTATCAATACCTACTGAAAATATAATTTCCCAGTCAGTGATTTGTCTTATATTATTTCATTAAGATTTTTTAGTTTTAATAAATCAAGATAGGGCAACAATTTTCTTTATGATTAGAAATTTTTTTATCTTATTTAGGAAATTTTTTCTTATTCTCAGGCCAGAAAGATGTTTTCCTATACCTTATTCTAAAAGTTTAAGGTTTTGTGTCATATTTAAGTAATCTGGATTTGATATTTTACTAAGTTGTAGGCTGGAATCTAATTTTGATTTTCCATCTGTATACAAATAATTCCAGAACTCCTGTTTCTAAATGCCACATTTGCGAATATATCAAAGTTTCATATGTGCTTTAGAACTCTCAATGCTGTTTCTTTTGTCATAATCATTCAGTTCAAAATATTTGTAAATTTCTAATAGAATTTCCCGTGAGCTACTTGTAAGGTGTTTTAATTCACAAACTCATGCATTTTGAATTTTGTCTTTTGCTTATTGATTTTAAACTAAATTGTATTGTGATTAGAAAACATACTCTGTATGACTCACTTTCTCCTATGTTTATCCCATTAGTCAGAATTACTCATGCAATTTTACCTAGAAACAAGAGGTCTGGGAAAGTATTTTTCCTGTGTGCCAGTGGGGAAATTTTAATAGACTGGTGGGCATATAGCACTATTCTGCCATATGCCGGGACCCTGTTCTTAGTTCAACCCCCTCAACTCTGTCAAATCTTGGCTCAAATTATTACCCTCTCAGTGATATTCATCCTGTATTTCCTATTGAAAATGGTTTTTAACTTTTTTACACCTAATACATTTTACATAGACATGTATTTTTTTCTTTTTATAGAATTTTCTACCTTTTAAAATATTATACATTCTGTTTCTCCTGTTTTTTGTCTTTCTGTTCCCGTAAGAGCGTAAACTCGCTAATGGATTTGTTTATTGATATATTCAAAAGGACTAAAACATGTACATAGTAGGTATTCAGTGAATATGTGTTGAATGAATGTATCCTCTAGTTTCCTTAGCTGTGTCTCATATGTTGTTCAACCTGCTCATTAATTATTCAGCTTTGACATTTCATTTTTTAGATGTTTTATTTCTTTTTCAATTCTGCTATTTTATCATCTTTTTCTCAGCATGATTTTCTAGTGTATCTTTATTTCTTCAAAAATTGTATTAACAGTCATTTTAGATTATTAAGCCCTTGAGGATCTCAATTATTGTTGTTTTTGCTTACTCATGGTAGTTTCTTTCATTTTATATAATATTTACATTTATATTATATGAATTTTCAATGTGAGTGTCTCTTGAGTAGAGGAGCTACACAGTCACATTGTAAAAAGACTGAATTCAGGACTGAGAAAAGGACAACTGCCATTTGGAACACAAGGATAATGCTCCTACTTCTTGTTAGGAATTTTCTTCAGCTGGAAAGCTTGACTATTCAAGAATATATTCATTGCCTTATCTCTGTTTCAACTGGAGAATTAACCTCAGCAAAGGTATGAACTGAAGTTACTATTGATGCTTATACCCTGGACTGTGTCCGGGCCTCATGAGTTTGACTACCCCGCCAATGTGCTCTTCAAGACACCTGCTTTCCTGTATTTTTGAACTCCTTGCAATTCTCAGGCCTGGTTCTACTTGATGAAGGCAATGCCTGCATGTCAACTTGGAATAATTATATTTTTCTTAAGTCTGTGGACAAGCCATATGAATTCAGGGTTTATGTCTCCAAATTTTCTGAGTCTTAATTAAATTTGGGACATTTGACCTAGTACTGCCTATTTAATCATTGTATTAGGGATATTTGAAAGTAGAGCTCTACAAGTATTAGGATCTTTCCAGTTAAAAGCCAGAAAATTTTGTTCAATACACTGTACCCCAAAGACTTGTAAGGATTCTCTTTTCCGTAGGTACTCTAGTTTGTACCCGCCAAAGCCTGGTTGCTTTCCTGTTGCACTTTCAATGACTCCTTGCCTTTTACCAAGCTTGAACAATCCCATTGCTATAAAAATCCACTAATCTACAGACACCAACCGAAGTAAAACTATGTGTTACCTAGGATTTAAAGCCTTTTCCCCATTCCTTAGCAGTAATAAATACTCTATAATAACCAGCAATAGTTTTAAAAGCCTTGCCCATACATTGAAGTTCAAGACTCCAAATACTGGTTCTATGACAAAGCTTTATTACTCCATGTGTAATGTATAACCCCAATTTGGGAGAAGGAGAAGCTGAAAATATATGGGTCCTCTTGCAAGGACGCTTGCTCCCAAGAGGGAAGTGAGAAGAGCTGTACTGAGCATGCCCAGGTTACACTTTCCCAAATTTACCAGTCAGTTCAATAATTTATGTTTCTGAAAAGAATGCAGAAAAGGAAAGAGAAGGTGAAAATACATAGAGTAACTGCATTCCTTTAAAAGAAAAGATTTTAGGAGGTAATGAAGGTATACCAATTTAGTCTAGGAAAAGAGGTACAGGTAGGGAAGAGGTAATTTGGTATATTTTGACATTCATATTATTCAATCCAGTGTCAAAGGAAAATCATTTTATACAGCAAAGTGAGGTATAGAAAGTCAAAAGTGAATTAAATGCAAATTTTATAGCATTGGAGACTTTAATTTTACTTTAACTTCTGAGATACATGTGTTCCAGGTGCAAGTTTGTTATGTAGATATACATGTGCCATGGCGGTTTGCTGCACTTATCACCCTGTCATCTGGGTTTTAAGCTCCACATGCATTAGGTATTTGTCCTAATGCTCTCCCTCCTCTTCCCCCCACTCACTGACAGAACCTGGTGCATGATGTTCCCCTCCCTGTGTTCATGTGTTCTCATTGCTCAACTTCCACTTATCAGTGAGAGGATGTGTTGTTTGGTTTTCTGTTCCTGTGTTAGTTTGCTGAGAATGATGGTTTCCAGCTTCATCCATGTCCCTGAAAAGGACATGAACTCATTCTTTTTTATGACTGCACAGTATTCCATGGTGTGTATGTGCCTCATTTTCTTTATCCTGTCTATCACTGATGGACATTTGGGTTGGTTCCAAGTCTTCGCTATTGTGAATAGTGCCACAATAAACATATGTGTGCATGTGTTTTTATGGAATGATTTATAATCCTTTGGTATATACCCACTAATGGAATTGCTGGGTCAAATGGTATTTCTGGTTCTAGGTCCCTGAGGAATCACCACACTGTCTTCCACAATGGTTGAACTAATTTACACTTCCACCAACAGTGTAAAGGTGGTCCTATTTCTCTGCATCCTCACAGCATCTCATTTCCAGTCTTTTTAATGATTGCCATTCTAACTGGCATTTTTTTAAATAGCCTCTGATTTATAGAAAGAGGGCTTTCTTTTACCTCAGCTGTATCAGTATAGATAGGAAATGTCATCTAGCTCTCCACATAGGGACACAAAGGAAATTTTTACTATCCTTATCATGACTTTCAACTAATAGTGGTCAGGTACACTATAAGTTAGTCATCTCAGATAAAACATGATATAGGTCACACAAATATTAACCTGATTTTCTAATTTCTCTTGCAGTTGTGTGTGCCTTGTTGGTGAATCTAGAATATGAGTAGAAACAACTTACATCACTTTCAGGCCTGGCTCACAAAACCTCCCATATATATTCTCCCTCCCTGGGAGTTCTTTTCCCCTGTGCTAGAATAATATCAAGGTAGGGACTGCTGGAACTGCAATATGACATTACGGTGTGAGTAAAAATTTTCAGAGACATGAAAATAAAGATGAGTTGAGAAAATTCTGAAAGTCTCCTCTTATGAAAGTGGTTTGCGATTTAAAAGCTAGAAATTGATTAGTTTGTACCCATGGCAGCATGCATACATTGTAAGTCTTTTATTGTGTAGCATTGCAGAGTATGCCAAATTTACTTATACATCAAGTTTAAATTTGTACACTATAACCCAGATGTAAATAAGTGTACTTTTAAAATCCAAAAATGATATCATCTTATTTCAAATTTCAATTTCTACTCAGTAGATAAAACAATATTTCAAATACTTTCAGGGAAGCTTGGTTCTTTTAAGTTCAACAGTCTCTTTTAGGTATTCCTAATTCAGATACTTTATTATGTAAACTCACTGGGTTTTTAATTATTCCTGTTTTCATTCTTCATGCTTCCTTCTCAAGGAAATCTATGGTCTCTCAGATTTAAGCTATGTTTCCCTCAAATCAAGCTTCATTCAATTAGTCACTGAGAAGTTATCTGCCCCTATTTGCTGAGATGTGCTTGGTCCCACCTGGTTCATTTGACTTTTGTGCTACCATTAGCTGCTAAAATCTACTCTGCCTCCATGACAGCAAGACACACTCTTCTGCCACTTTCTCAGTCTGGTTCCTTTAATCACTTGTATATCAGGCAGCAAGGCACAGGAAACTTCCGGGTTACCTATACAGAACGCTGAGATATATATATATATAATCCACCTTAGCAATATCTTCATAACTTACAGTGCTCTCCAACCATATGGACCTTTTGATTTTTCTTGAAGACGCTTGCCTTGGGGACTTGTGCACATGCTGAGAGTTCATACTCTCCCTTTAGTTGGGTTTCTGCTCAAATGTTAGTCCACCAGAGAACCACTTTCTAACCACGCTTCATAAAATATAGTGTTCCTTCACTCTCCATTTTTCTTTTATTTTTCTTTAAAGCACCTATTACCTAACAGAGTGACTACTGGTGTATCTGCATGCTATTTTAGCATGTAATCTTCATGAAGGCAGAAATATTATCTGTCTTTTCTTCAGAATTTCTAGTTCCTAGGAAATTATAGGCACACATAAAATATTTGTTGAATACATGAACTAGACTATATCTTCCTACATATACTGTATATCATATACATATATGGTTAGAGACTTCAAGAGCAATAAAATATATGGAAAAAGTTGTAATGTGGTGAGATTATAGGTTGATTTTCTTCCATTATTTTTTAAACTATAAAGTTTAGAGTTATTAATAAGAGTATGCATCATAACTTTGGACTAATGGTAATTTCTCAGTCTTCAAAAGTGTTTTGTGAAGATAAAATAAGTAAACAAACATGAAATTGTTCTGTAAGTTGCTAAGATTTTGATTAAGATTCTGCATAAATGTAAAATTATTTGAGCTAAGAACATATGGTAAGTGTAAATTATTAAGATAATTCAAAGCTAATAAATAATATGGATTAAACTAATTTGATAGGTCTCTGAGTAGTCTTTATTATCTACCTGTTGGATTTTCTTTTTTTTATTTTTTTATTTTTTATTGGATTTTAGGTTTTGGGGTACATGAGCAGAGCATGCAAGACAGTTGCGTAGGTACGCACATGGCAGTGTGCTTTGCTTTGCTTCTCCCCTTCACCCACATTTGGCATTTCTCCCCAGGCTATCCCTCTCCACCTCCCCCTCCCACTGGCCCTCCCCTTTTCCCCCCAATAGACCCCAGTGTTTAGTACTCCCCTTTTTGTGTCCATGTGTTCTCATTTTTCATCACCCACCTATGAGTGAGAATATGCGGTGTTTCATTTTCTGTTCTTGTGTCAGTTTGCTGAGGATGATGTTCTCCAGATTCATCCATGTCCCTACAAATGACACAAACTCATCATTTCTGATTGCTGCATAATATTCCATGGTGTATATGTGCCACATTTTTCAAATCCAATCTATTATCACTGGGCATTTGGGTTGATTCCAGGTCTTTGCTATTGTAAACAGTGCTGCAATGAACATTCGTGTACATGTGTCCTTATAGTAGAACGATTTATAGTCTTTTGGATATATACCCAGTAATGGGATTGCTGGGTCAAATGGAATTTCTATTTCTAAGGCCTTGAGGAATCACCACACTGTCTTCCACAATGGTTGAACTAATTTACACTCCCACCAACAGTGTAAAAGTGTTCCTATTTCTCCACATCCTCTCCAGCATCTGTTGTCTCCAGATTTTTTAATGATCGCCATTCTAACTGGCGTGAGATGCAAATCAAAACCTGTTGGATTTTCTATCATTTTACTTTTATAACCTTCATTCACATCTCCTTCCCTCCAAGTTTCTTCTGTTTCTTAGTATGCCAGATAAACTTTGAATCATTTCCTGGATTATATATGTTCTCCAAACCACCTCTGTAAAATATGTCTCATATATAGAAGCAAGCCAGAAACGTTTTGCTAAGTATTATGAGCTCCAAATTTAATTGTACTGGAGAAGTTAAGAAATGTCTTCAGACTATATATGTAGAAGAAAAAAAAACCCTGCCTTTACAATTAATAACAAAGTGATGCTCAAAATATTAGCACTGATATTGACCTATAGTTCACGGAAAAAAAGTAACAGGCTAAAATATGAAATATTACAATACATTAGAGTGACAAAACACCTTCCTTGGCTTGCTATGTGGCTCCCCAGGGAGGAAGCTCCCCCGAAAGCTTGAATAACTTTTCTAAAATTTTCTGCAGTGTCACATCCCCTTCACACTTCTTACTTTACATTAGATAAATATTGTTCTTTCTCCAGTTTTTCTATCTTTTGAACAAACTGGCCTCTTCCAAGAATACTTAACCAACAGCTGTAAAGTTCATTATTGTATCATTTATGGCTATGAATTTGAGCCCATAAAGCCAAGAAACTTAAAAGTAGACTATTATTCCTTAGAAATACAAGGTTAGCCCTGCAAAAGGGTGGATGAGTAGCACAATCTCACAGGCAGATAATTTATGCAACGATCAGAAAAATAAGCAGTGAGGTTTTTTAGCATTACTTTTATTAAAAAAAAATACATGGTATTTCAGTTAGAGACTAATCAATAAGGTGGTTAATGGGCGTAGGTAAGTGCCAATTACTATAATACAACACACTTGGTGGAAAAGCACCCTTAATACATTTCTCCAGAACCTCTTCCTACAAGCCAAACAGCAAACCTTGGTTTCATGTATTTGAATCTAACATTATCCACTACATGATTTACCTTTTTGCTTAGATTTTTTTGTCTTATGAAGTTAATAGATGTCTACTGTACCAAATGTAAACAATCCAAAAAGTATCTAGAAGAAAACCACCACCACCTACCAGAGTATTACTGTTCGTAGACATTCACCAACATTTTGGTACACATCCTTCCAGAATTCTATGTGAATTATAAACATGTATCACTTTACATAAACAATTTTATTTTATAGATGTTGTTTTTACTCTACTTTATCAATTCAATACATTATGTGTGTATGAATATGGATAAACATCATTCTTT
Organism: Callithrix jacchus; assembly: GCF_049354715.1. NCBI lineage: Eukaryota > Metazoa > Chordata > Mammalia > Primates > Cebidae > Callithrix > Callithrix jacchus. Next base: position 64,241,078 of record NC_133505.1, read on the forward strand.
CTCATAGTTAGATAGTACTCCATTATATAAACCAGCAGGGGTGAAAAATGCATATGCCTACAATACTTAGAATGGCAAATACCCCATTATTACATTTCTTTTCAATAATTTTCTTGAGTCTTATATTTATTTCTTTCAAATAAACTATGAAAACATTTTATCAAATGTAACTATTAGCATTTTGATTGGCTTATGTTGACTTATAGACTAATTTAGGAAGTGTTAATACCATACAAGTTTTTTATCCAAGCACAAGATGTATCTTTTCATTTATTAAGTCATCCTTTATACTCTTCAGTGGACCTTGTTTATTTCACATAACATTTTTTGGTAAATTATCCAAAGGGGTTTTTATTGTCATTGCTCTGTTTTACTTTCATAATTTTGTTGTTGCTATTGTATAATGGGATACTTTTCCTGTTACATTTCCCATGATAGTATATAGATGTTATATATAAGCTGGACTGTATGCATTTGTTTCTTGCTAACCATCTTAAAGAACTCTCTTGTTCCAACAGTAGAGCACTGATCTGAAGACATTGTTCTGAGTCAAACAAGGAACCATGGGCTTGAGATTGCCTTGTGTTCTCTCTGAAGCCTTAAGTATATGTTCAGGTTCCAGTTCTCTTATCTATAAAGCTATAATTTTAATGGTATCTGCCTAAGGATATTAGGAGCATAACGTTTGATAAAATAAGCAGTGTAATTTTCATAACAATTTTAAGTGTTCAATAAATGTTAGTATAATAAGTAGGCATGATTCTAGTAATTTTTTATGATTCTTATGGAATATAGTCACATAATGAAACCTGGTATATTGTTCTGTCATTTATAATCTGCTTTTTCTTTAACTATATTTAAGCAATATTCACTGACAGTAGTGGAAATGAGCATTTTAATCTTGCTCCTGACAGTACTGTAACAGCCTCAAGTTTTGTACCCATCACACATAGTGCTGCTAATTGCTTTAAGATTTATATTTTCAAAATCATATAAATAATGTGTACGTACTTTCACAAAAGTTTTTCTTTCTTTATCGGGAATGTATGTTTTATAATCCTTTAATATCTATTAACTTGACCATTTTTTTTCCTACTCCAGATTATGGCAAATTGTAACTATTATTGTTCTTGTTTTGACATGCTTGGTATTTCAGATTTTGAAATAGTAAATGATGATAATTGCAACTAGTCTGGGGTTTTATTTTTCTGTGCTGTGTCACTAATATTGCATTTGTAAAAAAAAATACATATATTTGACAAATTTTGTAAGGGGGAGCTCTGGAATAGTCGAAATCTCATAGAAATATTTCATGCTTCTAGGTTTTCCTCTTAAAACTAAACCTGGCACTAGTTTCTGTGTTGACTATTAAACAATTTTTCTAGTTTCTTCGGTGATTATTTAGATTTTTCTATTTCTCCGCTGGCAAACTTAGGTTTACCTGTATTTGCTGTATTTTCCTAGGAAAGCACCCAAATCATCCAAATTTTCAAATTTGTTAGCATGAAATTTTACTTACTATTCTTTATTATCTTAGTTTCCTCTTTATCAGTGATTGCTTCCCTTTTCTCATCTTTAATTTGCTGTCTTAGCGTTTTTCTCTTCCCTGATCCTGTCTTTCTTTACATACAGAGCACTGAACCACCTAATGAACAAAGACCTCAACAAATGAAGCTTTTTCAAGTGTCAATGCTCTAAAAAAGCCAACAGACAAAATATAAAATTAGGCTTCAATAAATATACTTCTAGGTAGAATTAAATTCAGGACCACCTTTTTAAGGAACGGGCTTCAAAGTTAAAGGGCTCTGATTCAAGTTCTTGGCTCTGGCAGTTATTGTTATGTAACATTAGTGAATTAAGTAATCTCTCTAAGCCTCAGTTTTCTTTTTTATAAGTTTAGGATGGCAATATATTTATCTAATACAGCCACTTTTTGATTTAACCTAAATAATTCATAAAAGGTGATTAACACAGTGCCTGGTCAGGTAATAAACTTTAACTTCTATTTTTATAATAACTGATTATTTTTTTAATCTAATGATAACTAACTTGCCACAGTGGTAGGAGTGGAGAGGATTCTTCTTCACAAATAACAATTTAACTAAAATAATCAAGCATGAATTATAATAGAAAATTATAAAAGCTAATTTATGAGAGATCTGCTCTGTGACCTCATAGCTACATGGCCCTAAGTTACTTAAACCTGATGGACTTATTTCCGTATATGTAAAATAATTGAGGTAATATAAAAGGTTCCAAATTCTAGAAATAGAGTAGATGCTCAAGAAAGGTTAATTTCCTTCATTTAGGTGCACCGTATAAATGAAAACACTCTCTCATCCTTAAAGAGTTGGGGATCAGGCAGAAGCAGAATGGGCCTGTTCAGAGTCACCTTCTGCTAGCTTTCTCAACTGTGAATCAATGGAAAAGGTCTAGTTCAATCCAATCACAATAACATTTGATGAAAACCAAGTCTCTGATGCTAGGAGGGAAATCTACAGTGGCAAGACACCAAGGCTCCCACTGCTAATGTCAAAATGCATTCATTCCATTTCAGCCCGGGCCTGCTAGAAGCAGCTTTACATAAGAATTCTACTAATGTCCTTGGTCACTGTCACATGCTCACCTCTCTGACCATGTTTCATCTTCTGGTACTATGTCTACACTGCTATACTACTTCAAAAATCCATTTTGTCCTACTGTTACCTTCACTATTAACCTGAGTTGATTCTATTTATTTGACCTGAGATCTTCATTCTATTTATTTAAACGAATCTCACCTTCATTCACCTTTCCCTGCATGCTCTCTGGACCTGCATTCTTTAAGTAAAACCTGGTTCTCCTCAGAGATCATTTTCTGACACAGCCTTCTCAGTTGGTGACTTCTCTTCTACACCTTAGTTCTTTGCCCCTTCGTGTTCATGTACAAAATTGCTCTTCTGAATTTTAAGGCTGTTATCCTGGCTGCTTGACTATGTTCATTCTCATATTCACTGAATGTCTTGACAGAAGCTTCCTACTCCTCCATTCCTCACCTGCCAAATGCAAAGTGTAACCACACTGTAGACGTACACACTCCAAAGCCCCTTGTCTTTAGCTTATCATCTCACTCCATACCATTTACCTGTGTGCTACATGTAACCCCGTGTCTCCAACTGTCATCTATAGCCTCATGGTCCCTTAGTCTATTTCTATATTCCACATAGTTTGAGCTCCAGACTCTATAGATGTATTTTACCAACAGCTCACATTCAAAGGCTGAGGTATGGATTTAAGCCATCTCCATACCTTTATCCAGTTATCTCAGTGACTGTCTTTACTACCTGTATTTTCCCCATTCTAATCAGCAAATGTCATCCTGATGGATTCCCTCTTCCTTCACTTTCCAAATCTGAGCAACCACCAAGTTCTGAGAACTGCCCTTCTCAAATATATGCACGTCACTCACCCCACTGACACCGCCTTAGCCTAGGCTCTGATTTCTCATAAACATTGCTACAGTGTCTTTTCCACTGGCCTCCTCACTTCCAATCTTAGCTCCTTCAAATCTATTCCCCACAATGCTGCAAAGATTTCTTATAGAACTCTAATCAGGTCATGCCATTTTCTGCCTTAAAGTTAAATGACTCTTCAAAGTTTCTGAGAAAATCTCAAGCTCCTTAGCATGGACTAAAAAGGCCTTTACTAACTGGCCCTCCTTTATAACTCACCAGACTCCTGCACTTCAGTGATTGATTTACGTGTTCCCAATATGTGAAACACCCCACCTCTAGGTTATTCAATATGCCAACTGGCATTACTCTAAACTATGTCTTCCTACTCCTCCATCCCTTGAGTCGCTTTCTCTCATCCAAATCTTGCCAATTCATCTTTTGGCGGACAGGATGAATCAGTTTTGATATTTCTCAGGGAGATCTGCCCAAAGCTCTTCACATCCTCATCTAGACCACTGCCCCAGTTTCGGTTAAATGCCCCTCATGATAGCTCACCTAGAAAGCTGTGCTTCACTCTGGGATAGCAGTTACTAAGCTCTATTGAAATCGATTGCTTACTTAACTGTGCCACAAACTCAGTCCGCTCAGTAAGTCTAAACTGTCAGTTGATTGAAGTTAGAAGCTTTGGCTTTACTCATGTCTAAAACCCTAGTGTAATGCTTTCAGTTGGGTACATACATATTCGACAAATGAAAAGAAGAAGAGAAGAAAATGGAAGCAGGGGGCAAAGGGGGGAAGGAGTCTGGCTGGCTGGAGCAACTGAGGTATGCAGATAATCCTCCATAGTTTCTACAAACATGTCATACTTGTACAGGCAGGTCCTGATCAAATCTATCAGGAAAGATCAGACACACCATATATGTTTAGGATAGAACAAAAATGGCTAGCAGGATTTTTTGGCAGGTCTTTAAAAACCTATCAAAAAATTGTCAAATGTTTGGTAAGTTACCAGGACGGTTAATTATAAGTAGGTACTTTATCTGGTAAACAAGGCTGGCTATCACTTTTACCATAAGACAAATGGTTCAATATATGATAAATATGACTCCAGTGTGATTTTTAGGTATATCATTCTATTCAGATTTAATTCTTACAGCCATACAAGGCAGCCACACCTATTATTACACCCATTTTTTAGAGGAGAAACCTGAGGTAAGAAAAGATGACATAACCTGTCCAAGATCACACTGACAGGACAAGGGTTTGAACCTAGATAGTCTGACTTTTTTCTGAGACAGGATCTCTCTCTGTCACACAGGCTGAAGTGCAGGGGTGCTATCACATCTCACTGGAGCCTCAACTTCCCATGCTCAAGAAATCCTCCCACTTAGCCTTTCAAGTAGCTGGTGGGATCACAAGCATGCACTGCCATAGCCAGCTAATGTTTTGGCTTTTTAGTAGAGACAGTGTCTCACTATGTTGCCCAGATTGGTCTCAAACTTCTGGGCCCAAGATATCCTCCCACCTCAATGTCCCAAAGTGCTGGGATTACAGATGAGCCACCATGCCTAGCCAACAGCCTGACTCTTCAGCTCCTACTCCTATTATGCAGCACTGTCTATATGTCACTCTTAATTACAGTCATTCATGTTGAATCACTTTCCATTACCGAATTTAGCAACTCTGTAGAAGAAAGAAATAAAAAGCGACACACACACACACACACACACACACACACACACACACACACACAAGCACGCACAATCAGCATAGAACTGTGGGGGGCAGTATAGGCATTTTTAATTTTTACAGCAGGAGTTTAGATAAGGAGATCTAAGAATTATGGCCAAAGTATTCAACTGAGAGAAGGGGTTGGACCTCTTACTTTCCTACCAGATAACATCCTAAATATGTGATATTCTTCAGAACTACCCAAGATCTGGGCTCAGATGAATGCTTACCTCCTCACTCTTCCCTGGTTATGAGCCAAGGCATAAGACATCATTACTCTTGGATCCTCTCCCTCCTCTCAACTTCCAAACAGCTACTCCAGCTTCTAAGATTCTACATTAATTTTACGTTAGTTTGTATCTTTCTGTGCTGCTACAGATGAAAAAGAGGTACTATTTCAAAGAAATGGCACCTGACCAATTTTTTTCCTCTGAATACAAGCAAGCTCATCCAATTGTTCCAGACCCATATTTAATAGCTGATTAAATGGAAGATGATCCATTTTTGCAGCTGATTTGTAAAATCTGTATTGCATTACTAAGTTGCCTTTAAAGTCTTTCTATGGTTAATGGAAGATACTATATTCCTCAAATGTTTGCTGTGCTACAGATTTTGGAGACAATAAAGCACTTAGTTTCCCAGGATCTTCTTACTCAACCTAGTGGCTCATTCAGTATAGACTCTACCAACTCCCTGACCCCTTAAAAATTCTAGTATATACATAGTATATTGCATAGAATAATTATTCTGGAAAACATTGGAAAGCTGAAAACAGGTATTTAAGAATAAAGACACACTTAAGTAAACATTAAACATACAACGAGATTAACAACAAATTCAGTTTTAACCTTAAATGTCATATGGTAAGCATTAAATAATTTTGCTAGTCTTCTTTTCATTACACTATTTTTCTTTTTTCTAAATCACCCTTTGGTTTTCCAAAGATTTGGACTTCTTTCCCTCCTTGTGTGTGTACTCTTCTAAGGATTCTGTGGAGACTCATAAAAATGTTTTCTTGTATCCCAAATGGCTCTCTTCTTTTGATTTTTATTTTTTTTTTAGAGGCAGTACTACTTAATTGCTGATGGTTAGCAACTCTTCTACTGAGTGGGCTGTTTTTGGCTCTTAACAGAGAATGCAACTCTCCAAGGAATCATGCTTAAAGAAAAACACAGTAACTACCTATCCGCATCACAGTAGCCAACTCTCTATTAGCAAAAGTTGGAAGAGTTCTTATTAACGAATATCCACAAGATGTTTAAATTGAGTACAGACACAGCTATACATACACACACATACTTTAATTCAGGACATTGATTAGGTTTGTCAATACTTTTTTTATACATCAGAAAATTAAGAAATAAATTTAAACTATAAGTTAAAACATGGCCAGATTTTAGAAAAATTGTATTTCCAAGCACTTGAGCACTTGAATCCAGTTCTGGGCAAGCACAGTTTGAAAGGTCCAAATCTCCTTTACCATAGCAACAGGACAGGTCTGGTTGACAAGCACACAACCAGTCTCATTAACTTGTGTGGGTTTTTTTGTTTTTTACTTTATTAAGTTTATTTCATGTGCATTTTTGTGTTCCATGTATTCTATGTCTGACCTCTATTACTGCTCTGTCCTAATATTCCATACATAAAACAAAACGCAGGCTGGAGTTCCATCTTTAAAAACTAAACAGGCATTTTGGACAACGTATTCTTAGCACTGGGACCTGGACAACATTTAACGAACATGGTAGGGAATGTTCTTACTTTGCATTACAAAAAAGACAGTCATGGATCAACGGTTGCTAAAATGAAATGAGAGAAAATCTGTAACAGCCCATCAATGATCGACTAGATAAAGAAAATGTGGCACAGATACATAATGGAATACTATGCAACCATAAAATAAGAGTATTATGTCTTTTGCAGGGACATGGATGAAGCTGAGGGCCAGTATTCCTAGCAAACTAATGCAGGAGCAGAAAACCAAATACCACATGTTCTCGCTTACAAGAGGGAGCTAAATGATGGGAACAACACACACTGGCGTCTATTGGAAGGTGCAAGTTGGGAGGAGGGAGAGATCAAGAAAAATAATTAATGGTTTCTAGCCTTAATATACCTGGTGGTGAAATAATCTGTGGAACAAATCCCATGACACAAGTTTACCTGTGTAACAAACTTGCACATCCTGTACATGTACCCCTAAACTTAAAGTTTAAAAAGAAACTGTTTAAACTGTTTTCTTAAAGATACTTCATCCACTACCAGAGAACTTAGTCTTCTGATCAGTCACCTGGAAGCAATTTCCCACATAATTGATGAACTTGGCTTCCATTTTGGGAAGAGAACTGTCTTTTCCTATATTTGCTTACATTTTTGCTTTAATATCTTCTATAGAACTGGGTCTTTTTTTGCTTTAGGAGTTTTTTTCCTTTTTTTTTTTTTTTAATACTTCTTGACCTTTTGATCTTAGCTTTGATGGTTTTGAGTCCTCCCATTCTATTTTGACTTTTGTGCATTTTTGGCAGGAATATATTCTACAGATTTCTTCACTGAAATTTTTTCTTCAGTTTCCTCATCAAAATAATCATCATCATCATCATCATCATCATCATCTTCACCAGCATCAAGTTTTACTTTTTTTAGTGGAATGTTATTATCACCTCCAGGGGAAGATCACTTTCCAGATACAGTTAAGTTTCACATTCTCCTCTGCTTCCTGATTCATCTTCCTCCACAGCTACTAATACACATGGCCCCTGAACCACACTTAAACCATAAGACCACAGGCAGTGTTATTTCAAAGCCCACAAGGAAAACTGTTCGCTGTACAGACATTTTCAAAGTTGCCGGTGTTACTTAATTGGACTGCCTTCATAATTTGCTGCCTCTGTTTCATCAATGTGCAATTTATCTTTTCAACAGGGCCCTAAACTGACCATTCTTTTTCTTTATTGTACCTTAGGTTCTGGGGTACATGCGTAGATCATGCAGGATTGTTGCATAGGTACACACATGACAATGTGGTTTGCTGCCTCCATCCCCCCATCACCTACATTTGCATTTCTCCCCGTTATCCCTCCCCAACCTCTTTACCACCTCCCCCCCGCTGTCCTTCCCTTGGCCCCCTGCAACACACCCCTGTGTGTGATGCTCCCCTCCCTGTGTCCATGTGTTCTCATTGTTCAACAACTGTCTATGAGTGAGAACATGGATAACTGGTATTCATTTTCATCATTATCCACCTTAAAGTGATCATCTTTGCTGGCCTTAGTTCACAACCAAAAAGGTAATTCTCAGGCCTCAGGGGGATCCTTTCCATGTCCATTGAATCTTCCATGAGGAGGTGGCACTCATTTAAATTGGAGAGAAGGCAGATGGAGATAAACAACTACTGCTCCATAGAACAGCTGCGCAATACAGAATCACACCAGGGCTTACCCCTGGTGTGATTTGTTTTTTTAATAAGCTACCCACTAATCATCTGTAGATGGCAACATAGTTAAGCTGTCTGTTCTGGTTATGGATTGAGCTGTATCCCTCCAAAATTCATAAGCTAAGGTCCTAACTCCAAAATATCAGAACGTTACTGCTTTTGGAGACAGAATCTTTAAAAAGGTAATTTAGGTAAAATGATGTTATATGAGTGGGTCCTAATCTAATATGATTGATGTCCCTCTAAGAAGATGTTAGGATACAAATACCAAATATGCACAGAGGGAAGACAATGTGAAGCTATAGGGAGAAATGGCCATCTACAAGCTAAGGAGTTAGGCCTCAGAAGAAATCAAAAGTATTAATACCTTGAACTCAGACTTACAGCACCCAAAACTGAAAAAATAAATTTCTGTTGTTTAAGCCATCTAGTCTATTGTATTTTGTTAAGGCAGCCCTGGCAAACTAATACAAACACATGTCTGGTTCGCCACATTCCTATCCCAGGGGATATCACATAACCAGTGATGTTATTATTTTTCTTAATCACCTAGTTGGCTAATCATCTGTAATTGATAATACAGTTAAGCTGACCTTGAACACATAGCATACTTACAGCTTCAGACAAAGGGACTAACTGTGTACAGGAATCAGCAAAACATTTTGAAGGTCAAGAACTAATCTCTGTTCACCAGTTAAAATTTTCTTAACATAACCCTAGCTGAAAACCACACAAACAAGGAGAAAAAAAAAAGCCATTCATTCTATTTTCATTGAGCATATTGTCAATGGGAATATGGGCAACATCTTCACTTTAATCTAGGTTTTCCTATTTCTTTCAAATTAATTATACTTTAGTCTTGAGATATACACAAGGGCCTCGTGTGGGAGTCTCTTGTCTTACAGGGTCTTCTAAGTATTGCATGGGTATACTGCAGTCCCCTCAGTGAAAACTAAAACAATTGTTCTAATTATAATTCTGTATTTGAAATGTTCAACTCTTATAAAGAAGGTATTTTCAGCATCTCAGAGGATAGCAAACATTTGGGCATTGTCAAGTAAAATCCACCTCGTTCACTCTTGTATAATTGCTTAGTGTAAGCTATTACCAGTGTCATGAAAAGAAAATGTGTAAGCTCATAAATACTTTGTACTTTGGAAATTCATTGTGAAAGTGATTCCATGAATCTTGAGAGACCCCTATTGACTTTTTTAGGTATCATGAGAAATCCACCAGTGTTTAACATACACTTTTTCTGCATTCCCTTGTGCTTGCAAGCACTTGTGTAAGTTACGGGTGCTGGCAATCAGGGGTAATGTCTTATCTGTCTTTATCTTTGTTTCTTAGAGCTTACTACATAGTCCACTGCCATTAGAAATTCATTAAATTATGTTGGTTAGAAGTGAATTACTTACAATTAAGAGGCTCTGCCTTGAGACTAGGTTAAATGTATGAGAATTTATAGAAGAAACAGGGGCTATTCAGTTTCAAGAGCAGAAATAGAGTTGGGTATCAGATTCAACTGAAACCCAGGAACTGAACGCTGTCAAGGTTCTTCCTCCAACTCACTTCTTGTCACGTATCTTTCATTAATACCCTCTGTCCATTTCTCTAGTCCATACAAAAGAAAACATGGCTGCTAGTAGAAACCAAGTTTTAAATGATACAGTTTTTCACCATGTGTAGAAAGCCTGCTTTGATTAGCCTCCAGTCCAGATTCTCTAGTGGGCTTTAAGCAAAGGAGACAGCTGCAAGTCTTAGAAGAAAACAATGAACAGTTATTCCCATTAGAGTCTACACTATAAATGGGAGAATGAATAAATGAAGGAATGAACAAATAATAGCTCTCTGGCACCAGAATATTAAAATAATACTGAGAAGACAAGAGTATATAAAAGTACTAATCTATAAATTACTTTGCTGATTCTTAAGTCAAATGACTGTGAGGCGTCAATATATTCAATTAATATGACAAACATTTTCAATATGATTTTAGAAAAGGTTGTTAGCAAGGGAAAATGCAAGAAAGATTAAATAAACCAAAATCCCATTTATCAATATAACTTATGGTGAAGCTGGGTTTCAGAAAAATCTTTAAAGTATGAACATAGTTTTTCCTTTTAAAAACTGACAATTTGAAATTTACATGAAATATGAATGAGTTTGAAGACAATATTGGAATACTAGAAAACAGCAAAAAATTATTTAAAAGGTACAAAAACTGGTATTTTTAAATTTGTTGTTGTTGTTGTTTTGGGGCATCTGGTAAATTTACTTTTGTTTCAGATGCACTGTCACTGTTTTCCCAAAAGGAGAATTAGCCAGATTGGATATGGATTTAATGTTTTCTTCACAGGATTCTTCCCTCTGTCACAAAAGTTAGAAGCATACATCCTGGAGGTTTTCTGAATAATTAAAATAATATTTAAACACCATCCTATAGTCTGCCGCACAGGAGTTTCTCAGTAAATATTTGTTGAAGGCATGACTCTCCTCTGCTTACTTTTTTAATTCTCTAGCAGCAGACAGCATAGTTCTTGGACAATTTCTGAAGTGGATGAAGAAGTGGATGACTAGTGAAGTGTAAAGAATGGAGAGTGAGAGGATTTCTATGAATTTAGAATTTCTCTGTTAAAATTATAAATGGTTATGTAAGAGATATTTGGTTTGTACTTCAGATAAAATTAGGTGTTCAGGGAAGTGTTGACTTCTTAGAGTCAAGATCTCCCAAGCTTGAATGATTCTAGAGCAACTTAGTGATTCACTAACATTCTTGTGCACCACCGAGAACAAATGTTTAAGTCATAGAATTGGGTTAGCAGAGAATAAATCATCAGAAAATAGTTTAGTTATTTAAAATATCACACAGCCTGATAATTTTCACCTAAGGTGTATATATATATACACTACTGGGAAATTTCCAAACACCAATGTGCAAGCTCATCCTAATGAAATGTAAATGAGATGTCTGTCATGTTGACAAGGAGACCACCATCACTTAGTCTGCATTCCCCATTTTCCCTGTGTATTCCTAGAGTTCAATGTGACAAAGTAAAAATAACATCCTCCCTCCCTCTTCATGTCTGTTGGAGCTCCTGTTTGGAACTTTTATTTCTCCTTCTCATCTTCCACACAATGGTCCTTTCAACCAAATAATCTCTCATTTATCCAAGTAAAATCCTGGATTATGATTTGCATTTTCCTTGTTTTTACTGAATAATAGGATTGAGGTATTACACATCTTTCTAGTTTACCCTGTATAGTGGAAGCATTGTTAATAAGAGGTGTGATGTGTTCATGTAGAGATAGATTTCATTCTGTTTCCTTTCTCTATTTCATCTAGAAACTGGGAGCTTAATCACTCTTCTCTGACTAAAGCTTTCACTTACATGGTGCTAGCAACACAATTCAATGCAGGAATCAGGTTTAAAGAGCCCATACGATAAATCTCAGTTCTCAGTTTCCAAATCCCATGAACCATCTAAATAAACTTTAGATGATTTGTTAAATATTTCCTTTCAGCATTTATTTAAAATACACAATAACTATTGTGCTATGCTTGATTAATGGCCAATTATATGTTCTAAATTATAAATCTGGCATAGTTAACCAGCTGTTGATTTTTCTCATAAAATAGGGTATTTTTTTCTTTTGTTCTATGTTTTTAGGGGGGTTATGAGTTTTATTACCAAATTACACATTACTACTGAGAATGTTACTAACCAGTTAAATTCCTATTAAGCAACCGAAGATGAACTCGCTATTAAAACTCATCTTAAATTTTCAGTTTCAACAGACATTACTATTCTTTTCAATCTTTCATTCTCTAAATATGTCATTGATTAATTTTTATTAAAAGGAAATTTTGAACAATTTGATTCCACTCACCATGTCCATTCAATACCTACAGTATTGTAATGATAATCTAATAGGCCTAGTATATTATTTTTACTCACACTGCTTTCCTATCTAAGCATAAGAATTCAGAGACTTTATTTATTTCATACTATATTTTAAGTGCTTTAATAAATTAGTTCTAAAATAATTTAAAAAATTAAAGAAGCCTAATCTCAAATAAACTAGGCCAAAATTCAAGCATTCATATTTGCTGTTAGGAGTCAAGAAAGGTGTTATTTAAAACCAACAATACCCCTTAAACTGGTAACAAAAGAAAAGCCAGATGATATGCTCAAATAATTAAAGATTTTAAACTTAGGTTTAAGTGAAAATTTCCAAAGATATCTACTGTATCCTTAAATTTATCTATCATTGGTTTTATATTTGATCTATATATCAAAATTAAAGTTAAGCTAGTGAATTTATAAAGTCATATAACTAAATTACCCAATTACAAACTTTAATATATAAAATGTAATACCAAAAAGTCTTCTAACATCTTACTCTTTATTCAAGGGTAGATTTCTGAAAAACTAATTTCTAATGCAGAAAAAAAAGTTTTATCAATTTAATAAACTTATGTTGTAAAACTGGCTTCTGAGTTAGATTTTGTAGTTTGAGTCTAGCCTGTTTCAGTTTTTACATAGCCTACTTACATGTTTTAATCAAAATATTTTACAATGGGCAGTATGAAAAGAAGAGCATTTAAAAAGTGTATTTATTTGGATACAGCTGAAAATAAGGAAGAAGAAATGGGATCAATTGCCTCACTCCCCAGTATTTCACTTCTGAACTCAACAGATGAAATTTCCTAATTATTTGTATTTCTCAGATTAAGTGTTGCTAATTTACCTTGGGCTAGCTCTTTTCTGGAACCCTGAGAATTCACAGAAGTCATAGGAAAATCATTGTACGTTTGAAAAGATGTGGGTTTGGAACTTGGGTAAATTTTATTCACATGTTCAAGTACAGATCTTTCCACACAAAAATTAAAACACACACACATACGATGACAGCAACAACCACAAAAACTTCTATTAAACAACATTAGGTGAAAATAATGACAATGAAAATAAAAGCAGTACATACTAGAATCCATGGGATATATTTAAACTGGTGATTAAAGAAAAACTTATAATACTAAATACTTTTATCAGTAAAAATAACTAAATGAATTTAGTTCCATACTTATTCTAGCTTCTGGTGGTTGTGGGCATTCCCAGGGCTGTGGTAGTCTAAATTTAATCTTTACCTGCACCTTCACATGGCCTTCTCTGTCTGTGTCTTCCATCATTTTCTGTCTCTATTTATAAGGATGCCTGCCATTGTAATTAGGGCCCACTCTAATTCAAAATCTTATCTTAAGATCATTACCTTAATTATATCTGCAAAGACCCAAAGACTCTTTTTCCAAATAAGGTCATCCTCATAGATCCTAGAAATTCGGACTTGAACATATCCTTTTGGGGGTAACTATTCTTTTTTTTTTTTTTTTTTTAAGAGACGGGGTTTTACCATGTTAGCCAGGCTGGTCTCGAACTCCTGCAAGCAATCCACCCTCCTCCGCCTCCCAAAGTGCTAGGATTACAGGTGTGAGCCACCGTGCCCAGCGGGGTTCAACCAACAATAGGAACTACTCCACACACACACAGACACACCCCTCGCCCCCAAAAAACCTTAAATGGTTTTAGAAGATAATTCTGCCAAACCTTCAAAGACCAGAAATGTCCAGTGCTCTATAAATTATTCCAGATAAAATGAAGGAAAAATTTCAAAGTCCTTTTATGAAACAAATGTTACATTGATACCTAAACCTGATAAAGACAGAAAAAGACAATTACATGCTAATCTCTCTCATATAGTCATATGTAAAAAATACTAAGTAAAATGTTAGCAAACATAATACAATACCAGATACTGAAAATACTACACAATGACTAAGTATATTTATTCTAAGAGTGCAAGGTGGTCCAATATTAGGAAATCCATTAATATCATATACCACATTAATAAATCTATGGAAAAAATCATATGATTGTCACCATAGAGGCAAAGAAAGTCTCTGACAAAATCCAATGCCCATTAATGATTAAAAAATGAAACTCAGAAATGGAGCAATATTTCTTAATATTGTAAAATATGTATATCTTAGTCTTAAAGCTAGTATCTGGTTTAGTAGAGAAAGAGGAGAGATGTTTCCCTAATATCAGTAACAAGGCAAATATGCCTACTATTTCCAGGACTATTCTACGTTATAATAGAGATATTAGCTAATGCAATTAAACAAAAGAAATAAAGGCTTATGATGGGTTTAGAAATAAGTAAAACTATTTATTTACAGATGACCTCAGAGTATACCTAGAAAATCTCAGAATCAATCATAAAAAAACTCAAACTAAATAATTAAGTGAGGTAGCAGGACGTAAAATTGAGGTAAAAAATTAAAGACCTTCAATCACACAAATAATAACCAAGTTTAGCTATGCAGGAAGAGAAACTTTCATTTATAATAGCAACAGAGAATATTACATACACTTAAGAATTGTGCATAACCTAAAAGAACAAAATTTAACATGCCTAAAGATCCAAGATGGCTGATCACTAGCAGCTCGGGATTGTAGCTCCCAGTGAAAGCACAGAGAACTAGAGGACGCCACACTTTCAGATGAATTTTTGTTGCTCACAGACCAGGAGATTCCCAGAGGAGGAGCCCCACAGGTCACCAGTGCGACTCTTGTGGCCAGCATGGTGGTTTTGCCGGTACCTCAGCACAGCGGTTCTTGGTGCAGAGTAAACGTGACTGGGTTCCCTTTTGGTTGACGTTTGGAGCTCCGGGAAGGCAGAGTCGCCTATTCAGCTGATTGAAAAAGGGACTCAAGAAGGAAGCCAGACCAGAGTTTCCTGGGCAGAAAAGCACCATCCGTCTTAATGCTGCTGTTTTAGCCAGGGCAGGGGGTTGCTCAGATTCTGGTGCTGGGAATCAACAAGTTGAACGTCCACTCAGAGACTTAATTAAAAAGTCAGTAATTACAAAGATGACAGATGGATACATTTATAATGATGGGAAGAAACCAGCCTCAAAAGGCTGAGAATACCCAAAATCAGAATGCCTCTCCCTCTACAGAGGATCACAGTTCCTCATCAGCAACAGAACAAGGCCTGATGGAGAACGAGTGCATTTCATTAACAGAAGTAGGCTTCAGAAGGTGGTTGATAAGAAACTTCTGTGAGTTAAAAGAACATGTTCTAGCCCAATGTAAAGAAACTAAGAACTTTGAAAAAAGGTTTGACGAAATCCTAATGAGAATAGACAATTTAGAGAGGAATATAAGTGAATTAATGGAACTGAAGAATACAATGCGAGAACCCCAGGAAGTATGCACAGGTTTTATCAGTCGAATTGATCAAGCAGAAGAAAGGATATCAGGGGTTGAAGACCAACTTAATGAAATGAAACGAGAAGACAAGATTAGAGAAGAAAGAGTAAAAAGGAATGAGCTAAGTCTCCAAGAAATATGGGACTATGTGAAAAGACCTAATCTACCTTTGATAGGTGTACCTGAATGTTATTAAAAGAATGAATCCAAACTGGAAAATAATTCTTCGGGATATTATTCAGGAAAACTTTCCTAACCTAGTAAGGCAGGACAACATTCAATTCCAAGTAATACAGAGAACACCACAAAGATATTCCTCAAGTAGAGCAACTCAAAGACACATAATTGTTAGATTCACCAGGGTTGAAATAAAGGAGAAAATTCTAAGGGCAGCTAGAGAGAAGGATGAGTCTGACAGGCTTCCCTTTATGGGTAAGCCTATCCATAGGCCTATGGATTCCCGGGCAGAAAAGCACCATCAATGGCCTATGGATAGGCTTACCCATAAAGGGAAGCCTGTCAGACTCACAGCAAATCTCTCAGCAGAAACCCTACAAACTAGAAGAGAATGGGGGTCAATATTCAATATTCTCAAAGAAAAGAATTTTCAATCCAGAATCTCATATCCAGCCAAACTGAGCTTTATAAATGAAGGAAAATAAAATTTTTCACAAACAAGCAAGCACTGGGAGATTTCACCACCACCAGGCCTGCTTTACAAGAGCTTCTAAAAGAAGCACTATACACAGAGCAGAACAACCAGTATCAGTCATCCCAAAAACTTACCAAAAGGTAAAGAGTATCTCCATAATGAAGAATCTATATCAACTAATGGACAAAATAGCCAGCTAGCATTAAACAACAATATTAAACTCATAAATATCAATATTAAATAGACTTTAATAGTAACAAAGACTAAAAGAAACAAAGAAGGACATTATAATGGTAAAGGATCAATACAACAAGAGTCAATGATCATAAATATACATGCATCTATATATTTATATCATAAATATATAGGAACACCCAGATACATAAGACAAGTCCTCAATGACTTACAAAGAGACTTGGACTCCTGCACAATAATAGCAGGAGACTTTGACACCACATTGTTATATTGGACAGATCAACAAGGTAGAAAATTAGCAGGGACATTTATGATTTGATCTCAGACCTGCAACAAGTAAATTCAGTGAATATCTATAGAATTCTGCACCCCAGGTCCACGGAACATACATTTTTCTCAGTATCACATTACACCTATTTTGAAAGTGACCACATAATTGGAAGTAAATCATTCTTCAGCATTTGCATAGCATTTTACAGTCTTAAATGAAATATTGGTTGGCTGTTTGTTGTTATTTTCTTCCCTTATTCCTTCCTGTCTCTGCTGATAAGTATAATTATTGGCATAAAAGAGGTTTTTAATACCTATTTTTAGATTGCATTCCAGCCTGGGCAATAGGGCAAGACTCCTGTTCTCTCTCTCCCTTTCTCTTTCTATTTTTTTCTTAAAAAAAAAAAAAAAAAAAGAAGTCACCCAGATAATCATGAACAAGTCTATGGGTTTAAAAGAAATTATCCAAATACATTATTCAAGTATTTGAATATTAATTTGACATTCAATTACTATACAAATAAACACAATTTTAAAATATTCTCATTTATACTGCAAAAAAAAAGTTAAAAAGAAATAAATTCTGCTTCGAGCTGAAATTTGTAATTCTGTTGAGAGTTTCTTGCCTTGAAATCTTAATAATATAGGCCTGTATGTCCAACTGGAGTAGTATACAGTCTCACACTTTTCTATCTTTTGGTAAAGCACAGAAAAATGCCGCTAAAATTGATTCATTTATAATTTCAGGGAATTACTGTAGTTTTTATGTTGTCACACTTTGCATTGTGGAGGAAATTTTTTTTCTATTACAATAAAAAACGTCTAATAAAAAAATGCCAAAAGGACACAAAGTAAAATTTGCACAAATGGGATATCATTTCCTATTCTTAGATAGGAAAATAAAGTATTATAAATATGTTAATTCTTCTTTTGTTAACTTATCAATGTAATGCAATGGCAATAAAAATACTAATATGCATATTAGGAGTTAGAAATGTTAATACTAAAATTTATATAGAGAAACACCATGCTATATTTATGAAAATATAGACAAAGAACCAGTATGAATGAGGACTAGAAGACTACCCAATCAAATAATAAAACATTACCATTATAGAGTACAATTAAAACAGCAGAGTCCATAGTACTGGCTTACAAAGACAAATAGACCAGTGAGACACAATAGAAAGCCCAAAGTAGATTCAAATATATATGGAAGCTTAGAAGATGATAAAGATGGCCTCTTAAATTAACAAAAATATGAACAATTTAATAAATTGTGCAGGGACAATTTGGTAGTAATCTAGAAAAACAGAAAAACACATTCATACCTTGCACCACACACAAGAATAAACTCTAAATGGATTAGCCATCTAAATGTAAAATTTGAAATCAAACAAATACTCTAAGAATGGAAAAGTTCCTCTTTCACCTAGGGTAATAAAGGTTATCCAACATTAACTCCAAATTCAGAGACAATAAAAGAAAAGATTGATAAATTTCTCTATATAAAAATTTATAAAGAAAATACATGTTTTCCACGGTAAAGAACACCATAAATAAATTCAAAAAAGCAATGAACGAATTGGTAGAAAATATTTGCCACATATACCACAGACAGAGGGATAAAATCTCCCAATATATCAAGAACTCTTAATAACTGAGGAACAAAGATCCAAAAGAATCTGGTAGAAAAATGAGAAATAGATATAAACAGAAAATGAATATGAGATGCATAAAGATAACCTCCAATGTATGAATAAAGTTTAAACTCAGTTATAATTAGAGAAATGTAGATTTTAAAGACACTGAGATGCCATTTTTAAATGCAAATTTCCAAAAGTTTGAGGACATGTTCTGTTGGCAAGGCTATGAGGCAAATAGGCACATTCATACATTGCTGAGGTAATACAACTCTGAACTCTTTGCAAAGTTCCTGAGTCTAAAGATATTTTCAAATAATAATTTTTAAAACAATAAAAAGCCAAAATTTCTGTAAGTAAAGGATGATGTAAGCTGAAAAAATATGTAACATAGAAATCTCTTTGTGAAGCCCAAAAAGAGATAAGTGAAACTGCACTGAAAATATCATAAAATGTTATTAAAATACAATACATTTTGTAAAAATTCTGAGACAGAATCTTAAAGGAGAGATAGATGCTGTCAATGATATGGGAGATCTACAAATCCAACTTTGGGGTAGATAGCAAATATTTAGTATAATTATTTTAGGAGCCAGTTGATTTGCTATTGTCTTTTACCAAAATTCTAGTCTTCTGTATTCTACCCTTGTGATGCTGTAGCTAAAATTCTGCCAACTACTTTTCCCACATTCCCTTGCCAGTTAGCTTCCTGTTAAGATCTTTCAATGGTAGGCAATGGAGGAAAACCGTAAGGCTCTGAGGAAGGAAGGAAGGTCTGTCTTCCTGTTCTCCACTTCCTGCCAGCATTGCCTCTGTAGCTGCAAACTTGGCCCATTCCCTGTTTCGTGCTGCAGTCCTAGCACCAACTTCTCCACACCCCCTCAGAGACACCAACAGTGACCAGCAGCACCACTTTGGCAGTCCAAAAACCAGCTAAGCCAGGTGCCCACCAACTGAGTCTTAGTCTGGAACCATAAAAGCACCCACTTGTAAACTGCTTCAGCATTCTCAGTCCCACCAGATCTCACCCACTTCAGAGGTCTGACAGCCTCCAGCACCCCTATATATGCTCAGCACACCTTCTTCAGAATCCCAATGCAAACTGAATAGAGCTCCCCTCAGAGCTCTAAACCACCAGCTGCACTGACACCTTTAGGCAAACTCAGTTTCTGTAACCTCCCTGTTTTATCCTAGCTTCATTCAACTTACATACCATAGTATTGCCTTTCTTCTTTAAGCATTCCTACCCCTGTGTTACCAACTTCCGTAACCTACTCTGAAATACCTAGTGAGGTCTCTGCTTTCTGGCATCTGACAGACTGTTCTAGATGGGATTTTTGGATTTGGGTAGAATTTTGTTTACATCCTGTTTATTTAACATTTATTAGGCTAATACTTCATTACTGTGACAAGTAATAACTAAAGATGAAAAGGCATAGTTCTGCCTTCAAATGTCACAATAAATGAATGAGATAAGTACTTAATGTAGCAACTACCAAGGGGATGAGCTCTAGTACAGAGGAAATTTTGTACCCTGAGAGCACATGAGGAGGCACGGTGTTCAAGAGAAGGCTTTCCTCCTGGCTGATATGAGAGCCCAGGTCACTCAGAAGTCTGAAGGAGGAAGAGGCACATCGTCAGAATGTTTGGAGAACATCATAGATTCAAACAATGTTAAGTAAGTCCTGTGATATAGCTTAGGGGAGTGACAAACTGAAGCTGAACAAGGAGACAACTATGGTCACGAAAGGCCTTCAACAACATACTCATTAATATGAAATTCTTCCTGAAGCACTGGAGAGCCACTGAAGGGTTCTAAAAAGCTACCCCTTTTCTTATTATTAAAATAGCATTTTTGCTTTGTTTTTAAAGAAAAGATTAGCCCTTTGACTCACATTCCAGAAACAAGTTGATTAAAGTACAAATTTATAGAAAACACTAATAAAGATCTTAGTCTATGCCAAATGCTGTTCAAAATAAGTTATATTTATTAACCCATTCAATCTTCACCACAGCCCTACTAGGTAGTTATGATTATAATTTTCAGTTAACAAAGAAAATTGAAGCTCAGAAAGACTAATTGGCACAGGATCCTAGAGTTTGTTAAAGTGCTAGAGTTAGGTTGTCAACCTAGAAATTATGGCTCCATGATCTATGTTCTTAACAACTAGGCTACAGTGCTTCATGTATCTACATATGCCATATGTGTGTTGTAGAAAACGATCTATGCTGTTGACACTATGCTACAATGCTACATAGCATATGTTTGTATATATATGTGGAAAAAACATGAAACAAATATTCTAATACAAATTACATACTCTACATTTTACTCCGCACCCTTTTCTCTCAATTAGTAATACACCTTGAAGGTATTTCCTTAACAACACAGATGGATCCACTTTATTCCTAGGGACTGCACAGTATTCCATTATGTGAACATTCCAAACTGGATAGAGATAGATACTTCTACATTGATAAATGTTTAAGTTGTTTACAGGTTTGGGTCTTTGAAATAATGCTGCAACAATACTAGTATCAGTGGAATTATTCAAAGAAAACATTTTTAATACTGAAAGATAACACAAAAGTACTCATCATAAATTAAAGCATTTAACAGCTTTACCATCATGAGAGTTTCTGTTATCCCCACATTCTTGGCAATGACAATTTTTTCATCAAATTTTGTTTTTAAGTGTTTTGCCCATCTGATAAGTAAAAAGTTATCCCTACAGCATTTTTTAAATAGCCTAATGTGTTTCCAAAAAGATGTTTTGGAAAGCTCATGCTCAGAGGATATGGAGCTTTGCTTGGTCACACCCAGACTCAAGCCAGAAGAGATTAATAGGACACCATTACAATAGACTGTGTAAGAGATGAGGACTACTTAACTGGGGCAGTGCCTGGAATGTATTAGGGGAAATAGATATGGTAGAGGCACTATCAATAAGTGCAGCTGTTGAGGAGATACAGCAATAGGCCTTTTTCCCTGACACTTAATATCGTGTCAAGGGTGGGCAAGACAGGGGAAGGATTCAAGAGTATCTCCAAGGTTCATGAATTGGGAAGCCAAGGATGATTATAATGAAAGTAACTGTCCTACGAAACACAGAAAAAAGCAAAGATTTGGGAGCATGCCAGAGAAAATGGGAGTGATTTTTAAAGTCCCTTAGAAATCTAAGATTCTATGAATTATTTATGGAAACTACCTTCATCTGTAGCAGAGGCTATTTCAAAATATTCATTTATATTTAATGTCACTTAATGAATTATGGAATTTTGCAGTGCTATGAAATGCCTTAAATCAAATTAACCAGCACACTTATGAAACCAGAGAGATCCAAAAGAGAGAGATCCAAGATGCTGATCGTTAGCAGCTCGGGATTGTGGCTCCCAGTGAAAGCGTAAAAAACAAGAGGTTGCCACACTTTTAGACAAATTTTTGTTGTGCACGGACCAGGAGATTCCCAGCAGAGGAGCTCCATGGGTCACCACTGCAACTCTTGTGGCTGGAGCGGCAGTTTTGCCGGTGCCTTGGCACAGCAGTTTTTGGTGCAGTAAGAAAAGCACCATCAATCTTAATGATGCTGTTTTAGCCAGCGCAGTGGGTTGCTCAGATTCTAGCATTGGTGAATCAATAAATTGGACATCCACTCAGAAACCTAATTAGAAAGGCAGTAATTACAAACACGACAGATGGATAAATTTATAACGAAGGGAAGAAACCAGCCTAAAATCAGAATGCCTCTTCCTCTACAGGGGATTACACTTCCTCATCAGCAACGGAACAAGGCCTGATGGAGAAAGACTGCGTTCCATTAACAGAGGCAGGCTTCAGAAGGTGGATGATAAGAAACTTCTGGGAGTTGAAGGAACTTGTTCTAACCCAATGCAAAGAAACCAAGAACTTTGAAACAGGTTTGATGAAATGCTAACAAGAATAGATAATATAGAGAGGAATATAAGTGAATTAACGGAGTTGAAAAATACAACAGGAGAACTTCGTGAAGTATGCACAAGTTTTAGCAGCTAAATTGATCAAGCAGAAGAAAGGATATCAGAGGTTGAAGACCAACTTAGTGAAATAAAATGAGAAGACAAGAATAGATTAAAAAGGATAAAAAGGAATAAGCAAAGTCTCCAAGAAATATGGAACTATGTGAAAAGACCTAATCTACGTTTGATAGGTGTACCTGAGTGTGACGAAGAGAATGAATCCAAGCTGGAAAATACTCTTCAGGATATTATTCAGGAAAACTTTCCTAACCTAGCAAGGCAGAACAATATTCAACCCCAGGTAATACAGAGAACACCACAAAGATATTCCTCAAGAAGAGCAATCCCAAGGCACTTAATCGTTAGATTCAGCAGGGTTGAAATGAAGGAGAAAAATACTAAGGGCAGCTAGAGAGAAAGGTTGCATTGCCCACAAAGGGAAGCCTATCAGACTCACAGCCAATCTCTCAGCAGAAACTCTGAGAGCCAGAAGAGAGTGGGGGCCAGTATTTAACATCCTTAAAGAAAAGAACTTTCAACCCAGAATTTCACATCCAGCCAAACTAAGCTTCACAATCGAAGGAAAAATAAAATCTTTTTTGAATAAGCAAGTACTCAGAGATTTCCTTACCACCAGACCTGCTTTACAAGAACTTCTAAAAGAAGCATTACACATAGAAAGGAACAACCAGTATCAGCCTTTCTAAAAATATACCAAAAAGTAAAGAGTATCCACATAATGAAGAATTTATATCAACTAATGGGCAAAATAGCCAGCTAACATCAAATCGCAATAATCTTAAATTTAAATTGACTAAATCCCCCAATCAAAAGATATAGCCAAAACCCATCTTACTGCATCCAGACCCATCTTACATGCAAGGATACATAGAGTCAAAACAAAGAGATGGAGAAAAATTTGTCAATGAAATGGAGAGCAAAAATAAATAAATAAAAAGTAGAGGTTGCAATTCTTGCCTCTGATGGAATGTATTTGAAAGTAACAAAGATCAAAAGAGGAAGTAATGGTAAAAGGATCAACACAACAAGAAGAGCTGACGATCCTGGATGTGTACACACCCAATACAGGATACATAAAACTTGTAAAGAGACTTGGACTCCCACACAGTAGTGTGGGAGATTTCAACATCCATATTAGATAGATCAATGAGACAGAAAATAAGGATATCCAGGACTTGAACTCAGATCCAGAACAAGTAAACTTAATAAACATTTATAGAACTCTCCACTTTAAACACACAAGATATGATCTCTTATCAGCACCACATTGCACCTACTCACAGGTTTAAATGAAATATTGGTGGGCCATTATTAAGCACAATTGATGGTGTAAGGGAGGTTTTCAATACCCATTTTTAGACTGCATTCTAGCCTGGGCAATTAAGAACACTCCCGTTCTCTCTCCCTCCTCCTCTTCCTTTTTCCTCTTCTTCATTCCTTTTTCTCTCTTAAAAAAAAAAAAAGAAAAGAAACCAGAATACTATGCTACTCTGCCAGCATATTCCTTTCGTATTCTGCCATCTAGTGAACAACAATCATTTGTACAACCTGGCCTGTAAACTGGTTCTTCCAAATTTAAAAATAAACACACACACACACACACACACACACACACACTCCTTCGTTTTATGCCTTATCATATATATTGGCAAAATCTTCTTTTATGATATTTTAAAAACAAAATTCTTAAAGGAAATAATAGAGTTCATCAGCTTAATCTGCACATTTCACCTTGGGCTTATTTGAAGTTTATATTTTTAAAGTCACGGGAAACTCACAAGTTTCCTTTACATTATACCTTCTCTTTTCATCATTAAAAACAAAAACACACACAAAAAAAATTTACTTGTGAGCCACTTTCTTTTCTGTAATATCATTAAGTAAATTAACTTTCTCCTCCAATGAGCATTATTTAATATTATCAAGTTTATTATCTGAGAAACTATTGTACATGATACACTAGAGATTGTATTTGAATGTTGTGAAAATACCTTGCACAAATTTACTTCCTTGATATTTAGTTATATTAAACTTCCCTGATTTCTCCCAAAGTGGTCAACTCATTTTGTGCTCTTAGTGTACCTTCGTGTCACCAGTATTATAGTAGTATTACGGTAGTATTACAGTATATTTTACGTATTCATTTTCAAGCCTGTCTTTGCAAAGGGTCATGAATTTCTGGATTAAAGGGACTATGCAATTTTCAGTTTTACATCTCCAATAACTCTCATGATGTATGGTATTTATTGGTTTTCAATAAATGTTAACAAATGATCTAAAATAACTGAATTATCGACAGACGTTTGAAGCTTAATTTTTATTCAAGTTGAAATATATAAAGTAAGCAATCACAACATTCAGCTTCCTTCATGAAGCCCAGAAGAGAAGTGAACATATTGCTCAAGTGCCCAGAGGGCCCTAAAATATAGATGTGTGTTCATTAGACTAATTGGAGATAGGTAGATGAAAATCCTCCTTTGAAATCTGTCCTCACAGGCAGTGGCATTATTCCCAGGCTTGTCAAGTTCTTTCCCTTGGCAGATCTCTGTGGTCCATCTGCTGACCTTAAATGCTGAAACACTCTCAATGTGAATATGCCTTATGGACATCTTTATTCTGAGTGGCCATACCAGCAGAATACAGAAATCTGAGCTATTTCAGATTGCAAATGGAATTGTTCTCAACAGTGTTTCATTGCCTTATGGATAATAATTTTGGATGAAAGCACAAACTCATAAAATTAGCTCTAAGAGTTCAAATCATATTAGTAATATACACTGTTTGCAAGTCCTTTTAATTCATCTGTATTTCTGAACTCATTCAATTTACTATCTCCAAGCTAATTCTATAAAGTTCAAGTAAAGACCCAATCTACTTTGTAGTTTTTGAAAGTCCTGTTAGCAAAATCTGTTCTTTTAGGTAACTGTTTTCATTTTTCTTATAGTTTTACCAACTCCAAGTTCTAAGAACTAATCCAACAAGCATTAGGTTTCTCATGGCACACACTGTGATGAAGCTGGGGTGGCAGAGGAATAAAGCTGTAGTCATCCATGTCTGTCTATGATTGGATAGTAATCTAAACTTAGAAGGAAAAATTAGACATTTTCATCTGGCCCCCATTCCCCCATCCACAGTTCCTATTAAATTTATCTGTAATAAGACTGACATCTTGATAGGCCTGACACTTGTGTCTTAATTCTTAATTGATTCTGAACTTTGGAGGTGAAGAAAGTAGCATAACATATTATTAGCTTTCTTAGTTATCAACATACAACATTAATTATACTTTCTTCTTTTCAGCTATTGCTACTGAGCTGGCTTTGATTTTCTCAATTATCATGAGGTACATGATCTATGAAATATACTGCTTCTATTATCATCTTTAAAATAAAAATCTTGAAAAATTACAAGCAGAACCAATCAGTATGAAATAGGAAAACAAGACTCAAACCATTTTTAAAGAAAATTTTTAAATAAAATAATTAAAACTTTGAAAAAGATTCAGTACTTCAGAGATTCATAATGTGAAAGAGGACAGACATGTTAAAAAGAAAAGGAGTTTGTCTTGCAGAAAAAAAACTGGGATAATAGCACTCCCCCAAGAGAACCATGGGAACTTGGAGGGATACATGGTTTTAAACAATCAACAGATTCTCAAGACAATAAAATACACCTGGCAATTGAGACTTTATAAGGAATGACAGGAAAGAAGCCTAAAGGCTTCTTGGATGATGAAGGGCCAGTAGAGCCTTTCAAGGACAGCTTCTGGTGTCCAGTTGTTCTCCAGATGGAAGACAGTCCATATGCCATATAATCAAATTGAACACTGACTCACTAAGTCAGGCCAAAATCTTTTGCTGTTTCAAAGCAGTTATTTGTTTATAGCTATTGCTTTGAATCTGTAGGATTATCTTTGTTTATAAGTACATTTATGGCCAAAACTTCCTCAACACTCAGCTCCTGGGTGACTTCCTTGATTTCTAGGCACCAATACTCAAATTGACCAGCAACTTCAAACATGCTATTATTCTACTTAGGGATTTTTATTCGAACACCTACTCTGGTATTTACCTTTGTTGGCCTCTTTTATTCCCAAGTTATTCAAGTTTTTGAGACTTCAGTTCTTGCAGATGCCAGTTGTTGCCCTAGAAGATAAACACCAGCCAGATCTAATGATCATCAGGGGTTCTGAGAGAAAACTCTTGTTTCCGGGAAAAGGAATTGGAAAATGTAAACAGGATCAGCAACATGTCTGTGTATGCATGTGTTTGTAAAGAGCTTTAGTATGTAACATTATATATAAAACATCAGATTCTAGAACTTAGGGGATGGAGTACATTGGTGAAATTTTAGAACTAAGTGATACAAACAAAAAGTTGTAAAATTCTTACATTAACGTAGATCAGTCTGATCCTCAGGCCAGCAGCATCAGCATCACCTCAGAACTTATTTGAAATGCAAATTCTTCTACCCCTCCCCTGCTATACCAGCTAGAAACACTGTGGGTTGGTTCCAGCAAACAGGGTTAACACAAGGTCTTCAGGTGATTCTGATAAATGCTAAAGTTTGCAAACCACTGGCACAGACTTATAAATAAGTTAAAAATTCACCCCAAGATATTTCTGAAGAATCTCATTCACACTGTAATGAAAGAATAGTGGGAATATGAAATGATTAGAAATTAAAGAAATAAAAACCTTAAACAGTTACATGGTAGCAACTGACAACATTTGATATTACTAGCTGGAATTGGCAAGTGAATTATATGTAATTGACATAAGTTTTTATGTAGCTACAATATTTTATAAACATCTCTTAACTTTGTAGAGACTGTCTACTAAATATCAGGTATAGAACTAGTATTATTACATTTTATTTCTGCTCATCTACTCTTGAAAAGAAGTCAGTAAAACTTTCAAAGGCAAAAAAATTCTTTAATGAAACCAAGCTAAACAAGAGAAAATCAAATAAAAATCCTTGTGCTTGAGAAGAAAGTATCAGATGGAAGAACACAGAAGAGAAATCAACAGCTGGGCTGAGGAACATAGTGATAAGGCTCAGATGACTGGAGGAACACCAGGATCCTTTGCCTCATGCCGATTTAAATAGAAAGACATGGGACACACAGGGAGTGGTTTTAAGTGAGCAGAGAGTGTAACAGGCAAGAAAGAAGATGCTTCCCCATACAGACAGAGGGAACAGGCTCCAAGCCCAGAGAAGAAACCCCAAGTGCTGGGATGATGTGTCAGGGAAGGGGTAACAGGTGGTTATATTAGGATACTAGGAGGCTGGAGGATGTGATGTATGATTTGCATAAGGCCCAGGGAATTGGTTTGACCAGGAATGTCATTCAGGTGGCCTGCCAAAAAACTGGCCCTCCCACTCTAGTCTTTAAATATGCAAATGTAGAGTGTCATGATGTCCTGCACATGTGGGGTTATCTGAGGACAGCCATATGCATGGCACAAAGGGTGACAAGGAGAAAAATGTGGAATCACCATATTGGATAGACCTAGTTTCTAATGGCCTGCATTTGCATATCAAAACTTGCCTGCCTGGCCCTTCAAGCTGCTTTCTGCTGGACAAAAAATGTTTCAAGACCTGCTTAAAAAGAAAAAACCCTACCAAGGACCCCTTATCCTCTCTACCGGCCTAAAATAGTAACTCCTATAATACTGCTCAGGTCAGTGAGCAAACCAAATTAAGCCAGAAGTTTTTGTAAGTTTTCACTTACAAAATGACTGAAATTAAAATTCTGAGTGATTGCAGTATACTGATAATGGGGCTTGCTACAGACTCTGAATCTAGGGGCATGTAGGAAGGAAATTGATAGAGCAGGAATAAATTTGGCCAATGGAGTACTAGCCACTGGTGTGAGAAAATGGAAAATGATGTCTATCTCACAGATAAAAACTTACTGATCAGACTTTAAGATACGGACTGTTGACAACCCACACCGAATGATCAGCTGCCATCTAGGGATGAATTCAAAGACAGAAAAATAATTCAGCAAATGTCACTTTTTCCTTGCAGTGGACCAAAGCTGGATGAAAAGCATATGTACAACTTTGCCTCAGGAAGTGGAGATCCTTAAGAAAATCCTTGAACAAACAGGCATGACTCTGACATCCACTTAATCATTAAGCCTATATACTTGAAGAGGAGGGAAGGCTGTAAAGTGTAGAGAACAGACTAAAAGGTGGATGATTTAAGAGAGTTGCAGGAAATTGAGAGATCCTACAGAAACCATATTGCTCATCCTCTGAAGACCATCTTTGCCAATGTCTTGCTGCTTCTCACAGCTCTTAAGGTGTGTACCACAGGAAACCTGCATATTTTCATTCCAGTTCATGTAACTTGGTGAATTGGCAAATGCTATAAAATCTAGCCCCACGATAATATATTGTTTCTTTATAAATTTTAAACAAAAAGATTTATCTCCATTTTTCACCCACTTGTTAGTTTACAGAAAGACCCTGCAGGTAAATTTGTATTTTAATATAAATATTTAGTGCTAGAGACAAAAGGCAAGAATAATTACATTTTTTTAAAACAGTGTCATGGTAATGGTAGAAAAGTCTCAAATAGGAAGCAATGGATTAAGAAGAGAGGGAGCTGAAACAAACTGATTTGGTGAAAGAGAGGAAGTATCTACACCAAGGAATGCAAGGAGACCTGGTAGTAGCTCTTCCTTTTATCACTGAAACTAAATGACCTGGAACCAGCTTATTTTGCTGCAATGAAGATGGTGATTTGCATCAAGTGAGTGATGAGATCTGTTCTGAGTGTTTTCATTAAGTCGCTTTCAGCCAGAAACACAATTATGATTATTTCTAGACTCTCTGTTCTCTTTCCTGATCCATCTGCTTATTGATACTCCAGTAAAGCACAGTTTTTGTTTCTGCCACATTATAAAATATTGTAACACTGAGTTGGGTCTACTGTACATTTATTGTTCATCTTGTTAGAACTTGTTCTGTATAGTTTAATGTTTATTTTCAAATAACTTATCACTTTGCATTATAAAATTTTATAAATTGCATTATAAAAATATAATAAAGAAGTATAAAGAGAGTGTTGATAACTTAGTACTGAGTCTTCTTGTCCAGGAACAAAGTACGCCTTCATCTTTACTTTCACTTCAGTCTCTTTCATGCCTTTCATTACAGTTTTTTACAGTTATCTTGATATTGGTGGTGCACAATTATTTTTGTTTCTACAATGTTTTTCTACTTTATGTTTTTAGCCGGTAAATTATTTGGATGAAGAATTCTACTTTTGTTTTCTGAATAACTTATTTTGTAATTATGTTTAGTATTTTTTTCAGTTCAGAAACCAAGTTCTCATGTTTTCCAGTGGTGTAATTGTAACATCTGCAAAGACTGAAGTTTGCATTCCTACCATTTATTCTGTGCACCTTCCTAATTGCATAAGCCAGTATTTCTGGAACAGCTCTGACTAATAATGATGATAATGGCAGTTTTTATACCATGCATTACAACTGAAGAGAAAGATACTAACCATTAATTTGAAAATTACTACTTTTTAATAAAAATTGCTGACTTATTAACAATTTTTGGCCAGGTGCAGCAGCTCACACCTGTAATCCCAGCACTTTGGGAGGCCAAGGCAAACGGGTCACTTGGGCCCAGATGTTCCACACCAGCCTGAGCAACATGGTGAAACCTGGTCTCTACCAAAAATACAAAAATTAGCCAGGCATGGTGACGTATACCTGCAATCCTAGCTACTCAGGAGGCTGAGGCAGGAAGATCACTTGAACTCAGTAGGTGGAGGCTGTAGCAAGCCAAGATCACACTACCGGACTCCAGCCTGGGTGACAGAGCAAGAACCTACCTCAAAAAAAAAAAAAAAAAAAAAAAATATGCTTTTTTTTATAGGTCTTAAGAGTCTCACCAAAATAATGATGAAAACATTGAGTTATGAAATAGTCAATGCCAGATGCAAACCAGTTCAACACTAGTCAACAATGGTCAACTTCTAGTTCTAAATCAAAACTGCTGTGCAGAACCCACTACTACCCTCTTGATTTCTCTAAGTTCTGCTATCTCAACCTTGCTTCCTTAGAGGACAGGGAGCAGAGTTCTGAAACTGAGCCGTTTCTTTTTCACAATTAGGTTGCCGAAGACTGTATGACTTATATGACTTCCTCCATGTAATGATAGGTATTTTTTAACAAAATAATTGATTCAATTATTCTTACCAACTACATTAGTCATACACGATTTATACCCAGAAGAAATGGGTCTTGAAGTTTTACGAGTGACAGAGAAATGAAAGTCAGAAACTTGGACTAATAGCATGAGTAATTTCCATTAATTTCAGACTCACAGATTCTCCCATAAATTTAGTTTGAAAAAGAAAGATATTGAAGGCAAAAATTTCCCATGACAGGTCACATAAATTCATTTTCCAAATATCACACAAGAAAAGTAAATACAAAGATAAATCAAGGGCCTATTATGACAAGACCTTGTGCTCATTGAGCATGGCTCTAAGGCAAACACAAGAATTGCATCTCTGGGAAGACATATTCTTCATCCTGTGAAAACTTTTTAATAAACACAAGTCAACAGTCCTAAGGCTGAGTAATGTCAAACTAAGTAAACAGAGGAACCATTTTACTCCAAAGCATGTTCCATCCAAGAACTCCGCACGCTAGAGGGGTTTTTATCTTTCATTCTAAAGAATAGAAAAGGCCAAAGAAGTTAAGTGACTTTCCTTGTTGACTGTGCAACATATTATTTAGAAGCTAGGTGTCATGTCATGAAGTTATATAGATATATAGAATTACTGTTAAGCCATATATGAGAAATGAAAAAAAAACAAAAATATACAGAGAATTTCATACTGAAATGATCTAGTATTGTAATGATATATAAAAATAGATTATTTTATCACATGATATATAAAATAGATGATCTTATCCTCTCTACTATAATTCATACTTATACAGGCTCTATAAGTTCTTCTAGATTGTAAAATATCTTTTGTAGAAAGAGCTAAGTATTAGTACATGGAATTATTTTTAGCTCCTTATTAATACCATGAGATGCTGGAAAACAATAGCTTTTAATATATAGGAGCTTTTGCATACTTTAAATATTATGGTTTAGTTTTTAATATTTTCAAGCTTTTATTCTTGAAGATCATAGACCTTAATGATAAACACAAACAATAAACAAAGCAGTAAATTGTGCCAATAGAAGAAAACTAATCATGCTTTTGATAATAGCCCAAATTAAATCAGATTTTCTAGGAACAAGAAGTGAAAGTTTCACTTTTTTGGAATGAAGCAAATAAGAACATAGCTATCACAAATCTTTGTAAAGACTTTTCCAGAATGCATAATAATTGATTATGTTTAACATTTGCATCTTCATTAGAAACATCTTACTCAAACTGATACCTTTCCAATTGTAATTAGTGCAGAACCTGAGACATACTAGGATCTTGATTTATTTTAGTTTCTAAAACTGTTTTGCAAATTACTTTGTCTTTCATAATGTTGTTTCATAGCTAGATGGAACAGCAGCAGACATGCCCTCCAATTAGTATTTTAATTGAATTCATTGAGTTCACTAGGAACCTGATTACACCTGAATAAAATGATACAATTTAGATGCTGAGCCACCCAGGCCAAGAAATGGATCCCATGTAGACTTATCAACACACAGCCAACCCAGGAAGTCCACATCAAACTGCAGGCTGGACATAGCCATTTCTTCACCAAAATACTCAAGTCCTGTACACACACAGCACTTTATTTAGAGGACATTCCACATTATTTAAAGAAGTAAACAAGAGTAGTCCTGTTTTGTTACCCTTTTATCTTTTTATCCTTCCTTCCTGCCTACCTGCCTCCTTTTTATTTAATTCTTTGCTTCTCTTTTTTTAATTCCCTTTTTCTTCTCTATCTCTTTTCCATTCCTTTCTCCCTTCTCTCTGGAAAATTAAATATATTAACAAAAATTTAAGATAACAGAGTATTTTCCATTTCAAACTGAAAAATGAGTTGTCCTGTAGGAAAGACAAAGACAATGCAACACTTCTTAACAGAAACTGGCCAAAATTCCCATGGATATTCAAAAAAAACACACAACTTAAAATTGAGAATGTTAAACAGCTCTACTAGTCAGCTATATTTCTACGACAGAAGTTTTTTCAATAAAATTATGAGGTGGAGGGAAACAAGCAGAAGTTAACAGAAGGGAAGGAAAACAGAGCATTCAATAAAAGAACCGTAAATTTCAGCATTAAGGGAGATTATAAGTTATTGTTATTATTAATCAGCAAGTCCATGTCAAATGGCTCACTATTTTCTGCTGAAGAGCTTTCGGCAACAAGAATACACAGGCTACCTACTGAACCAGAACCCAAAAAATGCTTCAAAGATCCATGAATGCAAAGATAATTCCAGAAATATCTTGCCATCAGATAGTCTCACAGAAAGACATCCAAAAGACAGCTTGGTTATGCTGCCCTGTGAAAGTTTATTAGTTTACATATAGACTCACTTTTGGTGAAAAAAATTTTTTTAAAGAAACCCAAACAAATAGACCCAGGAAAGATCAAGCAGGGAGGATTCTCAAGCACACATAACTGATAACAATGACTATCACCAAAGACTGTGCAAAAAAATAGGATTTTGCACAAAGGCCATCACAAACTTACACAAGAAATACTTCTGCAAGGACATCTGCCTTGCAACTGCATGTTCAACCTCCAGCTGGCGCCATTCTTGTTACTGATCCTTGTAGCCAAGAATAATTATGTAATGCTCCTCATTTTTTTCTTTAAAAACCTTCATCTGTCTTCACCTCTGTCAATACACAGAGTTTACTATGGCATGCACATTCCCATTACAATGCTCTATTCCCAAATAACTCTCATTTGATTTTAGAGAGCCTCTCTCTGTCATTTAGATCGACAGCCCTGAGCTGACAGATTATACCTACTTATGCCTGAAGATTAACACAACTTTCTTTTCTAAACTTTGCCAAAGGGAAATGCCTAAAGTAAGTATATGCCTCTGGATAATCACCCACCTGGCTGTAGCGCAGCAGCTGAGGTTTCTGGAAACACATCTGCCTCTGATCTGAGCTGCACTGCAGATCATCACTGAGATGTGACCAAGATAACTGGGGGTTTTTTGCTCATTCTTTGAGAGTGGTGAAAGATCTAATGACCCCTTGATCAAAGAGGTGTGCCAAGAAGTTATCTGAAGGTTTCAGACCTGCCACCTTCTGATTCTGAAGGATTAACTGAGAGAGAAAGAAAAATATCTGGCTCCCATCAGAATATTAAGGTCACTTCACTGATACACAGTGGCCACAGTGTTTCTTTACTCACTCTGTCTTCGTGGTAAAATGTCTAATCCTCTACTGAAAATGGAGTAGAGAGACTGCTTTTTTAATTTATCTGAGATTGCTCAGTTTTAACACTGAAAGTCCCAAATTCCAGCAAACTTCCAGGTAAAATGGTATGGCTAGTTACTCTAATATATCTGAGATAGATGTCTCTTCCTCTCTGTATAAAAAAGCCTGCAGAGATGCCAAAATGAGAATATGAATAGGGTTCCACACATGTGCTGGTGACTCTCAGCATGGATGGAATAGAAGTACACAGTTCTGAATCCAAATCCAGAGAGGCCCTTGTTATGACCTTTTTCCCCCCAAAAACCCCAGAAGTACAAAATTTAGTTCCCAAGAACAAATATGTCACTATAACAACTCTGCTTTTTCTTCCAAATCTAACAGACAAACTTATTTTTTACTATCCTGGCACCATACACTTTTAAACCAAACCATTCAATTGAACACTGATTTTTAGCTAAACGAGGAACGCTATTTAAATAACACCCCTGCATTGTACAACACAAAAACCCTTGTGCTCTCAATTAATGAATCTTGGGTAAGGAAATTATTTTAGATGTCATTAGAACAGTTTTATTTAAAAATCCCTATCATAAAAGTAAAATCTTCCCTTCATTTTATAATGTATTCTTCACATTAGTCCTTTCTCACATTGCTACAAAAAAAAAAAAAAAAAAAAAAAAAAAAAAAAAAAAAAAAAAAAAAAACACCTAAGACTGGTTAATTTATAAGAAAAGAGATTTAATTGGCTCACAGTTCTGCAGGCTGTACAGGAAGCATAGTGGCTTCTGCTTCTAGGGAAGCCTCAGGAAACTTTCACACATGGTGGAAAGCCAAGGAAAAGCACAAGCATCTCATATGATGGGAGCAGGCATAATAAGAGAGAGAGATAAGAGGTGACGGAGAGGAGCTACACACTTCTAAGCAATCTATCATCTCTTCCAAATTTCTTCACCAAGCCACTTCAGTCCTGAAACTCTCACCAGGAAAAGGTTCTTTGCTTCTGGATATGGGTAACCCATCTGATTTTCAATTGTCATGTTTGGTTAGCCTCCATCAGATTTTTCTTTCCAGCTAGTTTTTTTCTTCTTGTTGCCCCACATGAATAGTGATTTTTCTTTTCTTTTCTTTTCTTTTCTTTTTTTAATCTGAGACGGAGTTTCACTCTTTTCACCCAGGCTGGAGTGCAATGGCACGATCTCGGCTCACCACAACCTCCGCCTCCTGGGTTCAGGCAATTCTCCTGCCTCAGCCTCCCGAGTAGCTGGGATTACAGGCACACACCACCGTGCCCAGCCAATTTTTTTGTATCTTTAGTAGAGACGGGGTTTCACCATGTTGACCAGAATGGCCTGGATCTGTTGACCTCGTGATCCACCCGCCTCGGCTTCCCAAAGTGCTGGGATTACAGGCTTGAGCCACCGCGCCCAGCCTGATTTTTCTTAAGGAGGGATGCAAAGGCAAAGTTGAAAATAAAAAATTATATAAGTGAAATAAACATGCTGAGAGAAAATGAAATATATATAAAGATGCATTCTATAGGTGAGAATACTCGTATGAAATCTAACTGGATCCATTAGAGACAAAACACCAGATTAAAATATCTCAACACACCAGGAAGGTATATTTTATAAAATACTACCATAGGCATTTGCATTACAATTATCTTTTCTTTATTTCCATAGAGATGGTACCAGGCATGTATCTGAACATTAGAAATATTTAATAACAGCTCAAAAGAGGAAGACCAAGAATGGAGACTCCCCCAATTAAGGGAACATTCTGATTAAGAAAGTATGCTTTACACGAGCACTTTCTTTGACTGATCTCTTTTAGTGTTGTATACAAAAATTTTGAAAATGTGATTTAGTAATGGTTAGAAATTTATGTCTATATACAAGAGGATTTTATATAGTATATTATCCAGAGCTATTTCCTAAAAATATCATAACCCCAGTTGCTTCTCATTTTATTTCCTTAAAATATCATACATCCAGTTGTTTCTCATTTTGTTTATTTTTGTTATGAGAAGACATTGACAAGATGGAACTCATCATTGAGGTCCACATTTCTCTATGTCCTATTACTTCAACAAGCAGAGCCCTTTTTGTTTTTTACTCTATCTTGTATTTTTATACTTAGTAACATAGAGAGTATATCTATACTTAGTAACAAAGTTTTTCTTTCTGTGAAGTTAATAAATTTTTCACAGAGTAAGGACCATCATTAAGAGTGTATTTTGTGTAATGCTGTCATGAATCTTGATTCTTGAGAAATATTCATTCTCACAGTTGTTGTTTTTTTTTTTTTTTTTTTTTTTGCCAGTGCCTTCCTAATTTTATACAACCTTGGGAAAAAATCCTAAATATACCCTAGATGCACTATTAAGAGACAGAAAAGGAAGAGGAAGCACATTAAGGAAAATAGACAGCAGAGATCATAGTTTTCATTTTCAGCAACTTGTTCTAAACTCTAATTGGTATTTTCTCCTTCAACATTGATTCACAATTTTCCTTACCTTTGGCCACCTTCAGCTGGTAAAGTTTTTCCTCTGGTGGCATGATTTAAACCTTTATCCTTCGTTCTGAGGAAGCCTGTGTAGGATGCAGTAATACAGTGTTAACGTTTACAACAGACTACAGTAGTAGAATGAAATATGCCTAAGCATCCTTCCCTCCACCATCCGTTTCCACCCTCTATCTCAGTCTTGATTTCTATGCATCCATTTGACTTCAACAATCCATTTCTTCTTGATGGTCAACATTACTTAACACAGCATTTTTTGCCTATTTCCCTAGTAAATCCACAATGACTAGTCAGCAATTTCACATGCAAATTTAGAGTGGAGGGAGAATACACATCTCCCCACTTCTCCCTTTGTCTTAGGGAGAAAGAAACTTCTACCGTTCAGTAAGTGTATTCTTTGCTCATTCTCTTACTAGTCTTTTTGGATTGGGGAATTTGGGAAAAGGAGTTTATGACACCCTGCTCATCTTTTGGAGCTGTCTATTAAAACAACGTATCTTCCAGTTACAGATGCACTGTACACTATCAGGAGAAACCACTTTGCCCCTGTCGGCGTGGGGGGGGGGGGAAGGGTGGGGAACTGTGATACCAACAACTGGGTGGACAGGCGTATGTACTTCATCAAAGTTAGAAGTTCCAGCATGGCCACATGCCTGCACCCCATCTGTCTCTCCAGGTTCAGTCTACTCTGAAGCTGGCAATTTTGCCTTCTAACGTCTGACTTCTATAACTATCTTTCAATTAGTTCCAAATTTGGATTTGGAGATGTGATCATGGTTAACCCCTTCTAAACCTCACACTACTCATTAAAAGAAAAAGATCATGCCCAAAGCAGAGCTTGGATTTTTCTCACAGGTAATGAAATAGGAACCTTCTCAACTGTTACTACACTTTGATTCCTATGTGGAAGAGAAAATTAGGGAATTAAGAACAAACTTCATGAGAGAATTTTACAACATTAGAATCTTGGCCATTTTATAAGAAAACATAGCTGTAGTTTGATTCTACTTAATGTATGTCAATTCTCAAACCATCAAGGACACAACATAATATATATTAAACTGTAAGTTTTTTTTAAGTCTTACATGATTTTGTAGGTTATATAAAGCATCTTTCTTTCATTCTTTGTGTTTAATAAACCAACTAAAATAGTATTTTTCACATGGACTCTAGAAGATAATCACTTTAAGGCATTACCCTAACATTTTGGGAACCTGGAGTAGTTTTTTATTATTAATATTTTCTTAAATTGATTATGATGCTGTGATGTGGATGTGTTAAGATTTATACTTTGTGTAGGGGGCACACGCAACATATTCAAGCCTACGTACACGGCATTTGAGGTCAGGGTATGGAAAAATACTGAGACATTCTGTGTACGTTATTTGTGTATGAGAATGAAACTCCTTGACCCTGAAAACGACAGGAAGTGGAGTGTGTGCTGTGATAAGGAACGCTGAAAACAGCCTCCTGAGAATGCAGTTTGAGTGTGTACAAGGTCACAAGTGTCTCAGTAACCCACCTCGAATGGCCATCTAGTGGATATCTATAGTTAATACAATCCCTTTCAATAAATACTTGGAGGGATATGGGGTGGACTCTCTCAGAAGAGCTACCCCGTTTTGTATGAGTACTTCATTCTTAACATTCACTGCAAGCTATAAGCTCTGCAACTGATGCCCCTGATGTGATCACCTTGAAGTTACACGTGAAGGAGAAGAGCTCATCAATTTTCAGGGAATCCTAGTCAGAGGCAGTCCTGACTCTCATCAGGAGGACAGGACACACAAGTAAATATCAGGGGCTAGGTTATCATGGGTCAAGAAATGACCGAACAGCAGAAAGTATTTTTTGAAACAGTGCAACAGCTACTTAAGGCTATCCAGTGCACTGCAGAGCCTGGAGCTCAACACATTCCTGCCGAAATAAGAGCTCAACCTTATGCTCTTATTTCGGCAGGAAAGCCCTTGGTTTCCTGACCAAGGAATCTTAGATGGGGAGTTATGGGAGCAGGTAGGTCACTGCCTGAAAAGACGCTATGAGCGAGGTCATTTTACTCATGTTACTATTTTGACCACCTGGGCACTGGTACGCTCTGCGTTGTATCCTCTTTATCTGCCATATTGCAGTGAGTCAAACTGCACATCTTCTATACCTGAAGGAAATTCAGGAGATTTAAAGGAGAAGGAAAAACAGGAACCAGAGCAACAGGCAGAGATTCCTCTCCCTCCTTTATTCCCTTCTATGGAGAATAAGGAAGAAATTTTTTTTCTAATGAGGATAAGGACAGACTGGAGCCTTTTCCTCCCCCTACAAAAACGCCTTTGCCTTCTTTTCCTTCACCCTTAAAGAGACCTGCATCTATTGGCCCCATTCAGGCAACAGCACCTCCCTTCCTCCTTGAGGAGATTGGAGGCCGCCAAGGGACGGTTCTTGGATAAGAACCCCAGTCAGCAAACATCTTTATGATTGAGTAGCTGCATCCCCTTGACAAACTTCTCTGGAGAAGTGCCTCTGGGAGAGAAGGAAACTGTTTATGATTTTCTTCCTAATATGCAAGTTCCCACTTCCTACTTCCAGCATGGGCCTTTCTGGGCTTGTCTTTTTTCTGTTTCCCTGGAGCATAAGGGAAAGTTGCAAGAGGTTTTATCCTAGATAGCTCTGGCTTTCTTGCTGCCCACAGAGGCCTGGAGCAGGAGAGTTGTTAAGATGCCATGGAGCGCTCATTTGGTCACCTTCAGTCTGGGCAAGTTGCCCCTTCCTTGGTTTGTGGTGGTGGAGGAGAGGCCAAGAGACACAGACTGCATCCCCGGATGGCTGCAGGCAGCTCCAGCCCGGTCCTGAGGATCCTCCTCATCATGGTCATGCACCTTAATTACTGTTCCCAGAAAGTGGCCTGCTGCTTGCTGTGCTACTGCTTTTCCTACTTCTGCCCTTCCTGAGGGTCTTCTTCGCCATGGTAATGCACCTTAGTAACTGTGGCCAGAAAGTGGCCTGCTGCACCCCTCACATGTCTCAGCTGACAGCAGTTCCTTGTCTTCCCTGGCCCCCCTGGGGAAAGGGCTAAGAAACAGTCCATGTACACCCTGACCTTAGTAGCCTAAGGTGGGCAGAGTGGTGTGGAGCAGCCTAGAGTACTGAGCTCTGAGGGAGAAGCCCGCTAATAAGGGGCACTCTCCCGGAGCCAAATATTAAATACTAAATAGGCTGAGGTGGATGAGCTCTGGCAGCTGCTGTCATCTCCAGAAGACAGACATAGCCATGAGGACTGCGTGTTTTGCTTTTTTATAAAATATTTAAAAACACTGTGGCTAGGAAACTTCAAAGCAGACCCTGTGACATATGTCTGCTCTTCCCTTGAGCCTTGCTGCTTGGGGGTGGTACAAATAATAAAAAACCTAGTTTATTTTCATTACCTTACCTAACAGGGTTGGCTCCAAGTGTAGGTGTCCTGGAGGATGAGGGAACGGGTCTTCTCCCAGGGTTACTCTCTTGCCTCCTGCCGCCACATTTACACGCACACTTCACCACCTGGTCATCTCGGGCCTGTTGCTGCTACTTATAGTATAACGGCAGCAACAGGTGGCAGGCTGTTAGACAGAGAGGCTGCCTAAGGATCCTGGAGCAGATGGGAAGAACCTGGCCACTGCCTACTTTCCCAGCCCCACTTCTAGGAACATTCCTGCTGAAGGCTAATGCAGGAAAATGGCCAACACCTGAGGACATTTTTAAATTTTTTTTTTCTTTTTATTTAAGCTAACTCAATGCAGGTTTATTATCCTGGCGACTTTCAGTTACATTCTAATGACTTTCAAAGGGCCAAAATATGCTAAAAATTACTTAAACTATTTGTCCCTTTCATGCCTTAGTTTAGCAAGTAGTTTTATCTTTTGCCATTTCTGTATTTTATGTCTCAAAATCCCTCTAAACACATACAAGAGACCAGATTTAATAGCTTCTCTTCTCATAAAAGAATGCCAACATTGTGTCCAGTCGTCAGGATATGACCCTGCTACTCTTTTCCTACCATTAAGCAAGACACAATTTCATACTCTCTTAGCTTGTGATCTTGATTGGCAAGTAGCAGTGGCTGACTTTATTGGTAATATCAGCTTCCACTTACCAGCCTCTAAACTCCTGAACTTTTTACAAACTGTGCCTCTTAAATCTGTTTCTATTGTTGTCTCTGAGCCCTTGCTTCACACCACTACTGTCTTTACAGATGGTTCAGGAAAAAAATCAAGTAAAAGCAGCTATAATGTGGCAAGATGCCACGCAAAGCCGGCCACACAAAATGCAGGAACATTTTAAAACTATGCAACAGGAGGAGTTAGGTGCCCTAATATTGGCTTACAAACTTTTCCTCTCCAGGACATAAATATAGTTAGTGATCCTGCTTATGCGGTATATGGCATTACTCGTTCAGATCTTGCACATGTGAAGGGCATTACTAATGAATCTCTATTAGCTTTGTTTCTTGCAGCACAAGAGCGTCCCTGTGCCAGACATCACTATCTTCACATCACCCCCATTCACTCTCATTCTCATCACCCCGTTCACTCCCTTATCAGAAGGGAACGATTGAGCTGATGCTCTGGTACAACCACAAATGTGGTTTGCAGATTCTTCTGCATTTTTTCAAGCTCAAGCTGATCTTGCTTTTTTTCATCAGAATGCCTGTAGTCTTAAACAACTGTTTCATTTGACACTTGCTCAAGCTCACATAACTATTAGAACTTTTTCCAA
The DNA here is from genome assembly GCF_049354715.1 of Callithrix jacchus. NCBI lineage: Eukaryota > Metazoa > Chordata > Mammalia > Primates > Cebidae > Callithrix > Callithrix jacchus. The sequence goes on from NC_133505.1 coordinate 64,282,395, forward strand.
TTGCCAACGGCATTCTCTCTCTCCTTTTTCCTTAGTGCTTGGTTCCAACCCATGAGATCTGGTGCTCAATGCTCTCTGGCAAACTGATGTTACTTAGTATCCATCCTTTAGATGTTTTAAGTTTCTCCACGTTACCGTGGACACTTATACAAGCTTAATACATGCTAATCCCCAGACTGGAGAAAAAGCTAAAGATACAATTGTTCATTTGTTTAGATCTATTATGATTTTAGGCCTCCCACAGACCATAAAAACTGATAATGGGCCTTGCTATCTTGGTGCTCAGTGTATATATGCATTGCACATACAACATAAAATTGGCATCCCCTATAACTCAACCAGTCAGGCCATAATTAAATGAATTCATTAAACTTTTAAAGTATATCTTAATATACTAAAAAGGGGGAATATGGGTCTCTCTCCTCAAAAACAGGACCTGTCACTGGAGAATCGACCAGCAATAATGATGATGACTCAGAAGGCACCTGGCATTACCTGGAGACAACTATAGAGATTGGATCAACAAGCAGCTATCCGGCTTGCCGCCATGGAACTCCCTGCAACCGTAGAGAACCCTTTTGTTCTGTATCTGGTGGTAACTGAAGAAATGTCTGAGAAAGTAAGACAGACATGGATGTTAGGGTGGTTGGTAATTCTTGTCCTTTGCCAAGTAGGATCAGCTCAAGAACATGTTTATTGGAGTCATGTTCTAAAGCCCCGTTTTTAATGTTATTACATGGTGAGATGCTGACCCGCCTTTGTCATCTAATGATACATCTTCCACAGGAGATGGATGTACATCCCTGTCTTATCCCCTTAACTGAAAATGTGAGATGGATTAAACTTAATGACTCCTTGACTTTCTTGTCTAGTAATCCCCTTCTTTGTTTTTCTACAGTGGCGCATGACAAGTGTGTTACTCTCATTCCTCGGGACTATCTTTACTATCATCCCAAAAGGGATACTAAGCCTGCAAATTTGACCTTTAATTCTGCTGTTCCCACTAATCTTACTGAGATCTCTAACAAAGCTACACAAGTGCCTGGTTTTCCTATATGCCATCCAATAGGGACTCGCAATGAAAGTTTGAAGCTGACCAGTGGTTTCCATGCAGGCAGACTGCTCCACGTCAGGGGCCTCTGTTTGATAATGGCACTTTACTCAATTGGGGTTGCCATGATTATCTTATGTCTGCAAATTAGACTAGTGGATTCGGGAATCCCTCCAATAGTTTTATCACCTGGTCAGAGTATGGGCTTTCAGGACCAATATTATAATTAAAAGGGAAACAAGCTTTAAGCCCTGCTTGAACCCACATTTGGATACTAGTTCTTCCTTTTCTGAACAGGCTCTTTCACATGGTAAGTACATTATTGTGTATGCATGCTAGTGGTAGCAACTATACTCTCTTTTGCACAATAATGTTACTGATACAGTCCTGGTTTGCACTGCACACCTCTATATACTTCTGTTTGGCCAAGGTGTTCCTAATATAGAGCAGAATCAATCATTTTATAGTATTAATGTCTCTTCCGGTAGTGGTATGCTGCATGCTTGTCTCATTGAAACGTTACACAGTTACATACAACCTGCGTTACGGTCTTAATACAGCATGCTGAATTGTGGCTTCCTGTAAATTTAACCTAGGGCTGGGAGGCAGATTTCACCTTGTAGTTATTTAGAAAAGCACAACTGCAAGGGGCTTATCACAACCATTTGTCTTCTCAAATCTCCACTCTTGAATGTGAATTAAAGACACAACTTGAAGAAAGGTTGCTGCAATTACAAACAACCCTTCAGCAATTACAAGAAGGCTTTCAGTGGTTGAACCCAAACACTTGGTGACTGTAAACATACACATTTGGGTGATGGCCGCTATACTTATTCTTTTTTGTATCTGTTTGCTAGGCTACTGCAGATGGCTCTGTGCTGCCACCCGATGCATCTACGACCAGGAAAGAATGATAGAAGCTTACCTGGCATTGGATGACCAGCATGCTCTAAGAATTAAAGAAGAGGGAGATGTGAGGGGGGTGCACAGCAACATATTCAAGCTTACGTACATGGCATTTGAGGTTGGGCATGGAAAAATACTGAGACACTCTGTGTATTTTATTTGTGCACGAGAATGAAACTCCTTACTGACCCAGAAAACAGGACAGGAGTGGAGTGTGTGCTGTGATAAGGAACACTGAAAACCATCTCCTGAGAATGCAGTTTGAGTGTGGACAGTCACAAGTGCCTCAGCAACTCACCTTAAATGGCCATCTAGTGGATGTTTGTAGTTAACACAAGCCCTTTCAATAAATATTTGGTGGAGATTCTGGGGCAGACTCTCTCAGAAGAGCTACCCACTAACCCCACTCAGCTGGAATTGTCTGAGTACTTCATTCTCAGCGTTCACTGCAAGCTGTAAGCTGTGCAACTGTGTAAATGAATGACTAAAAACTGAAGGGCTACATTTAATTAAATTATCAAAACCTGTGTTATACCCCCCTTTTTAAAGACTTATTTTCTAACTCATTTTACTAAATAACAAACTCACTGAAAATACCTTAAAAATTAGCTGTGAGAAAATGAGTATTTATTGTATATGTTGTGGCATGTCATAAGATTATTATTGAAGCATAAACCACTAATATGTTTAATTTCACTTCCTGGCTTTAAAATAGGTTTCTCTACAGTTCAGATAAGAATGATGACCCAAAGAAGTGAAGGTTTAAATATATCACTTTGATTTAGAATGAGTTCTTTGAATATTTAAATAATATCCAAGTTGTATACCTTTCTAAAGGAATTACCACATTGGATATATGGTTGTTAAACTTTAAAAATAAAAATCAATTATAATGGATAGCCTCCTTAAGTACTTGAACTATTTATTTTGAATAAAATTGTTCAAATTATGATTAAGCATATGTTATTAATAACTTCAGTCTAGATTGATGGGTTTTGAATTCATTATTATGTATGTTGGCCTTAACTTTTGGTTTTATGATGAATTTTTAGTGATTTTCCCCATTCAAATTGTATTATCCTTTAACCTTTTGCTGCCCTAAAAGAAGAAAAACAACTTCCATTAGGATCAAGTGATATCTAGCTGTTTAATTCCACACACGCCATTTTATCCCTTCCTCTGAAACTGGCTGATAAGCTCAAAGGACCAGAGAAAGTTTTGCTGGCAGCCATAGTAGCTGTTGTAATAGAAGTAGGAATGAATTCAGGGTGAAGGAGAAATAAACTACATTTATTCTTTATTTTTCTTGTAAAATAGGGTAATGGTAGGGGATGAGAACATGAGAAGATATATTAAATCCAAATTCTATTCCTTTAGGATTCCCAGTTGCTTACTTGTACCAGCATATTGTGTTTCTTTTTAACCTTCAAAAAGAGTTATTGTTTTTACTTTAACCACTTATAAAATGTTGTATATTCGTTTGGGATACCATAAAACGTGATTGTAGTTCTGGAGCATGCAGTAAGAATAATTTTCATGTGATCAATTCTTTTTGTGATTTGCTATTGTCGTAGAAAATGTTTGTAATAGCAAGACTAACTTTATACTATGATGTCCTGTAGACACAATTTTCCATGCACTGAGCCAAAATCTGAGTTAGAACACATGCAAAATGTTTTACAGGGCAGTAGTAGAGTGGGAAGTGGCCAAAAGGGAGTAAAAGGAAAATCAACTTGGTGTTGAGACAGACCTGCAATTGCATCCAGACTCTTCCACCTGGTATCCTAGTTTCCAGTTTACTCTGGGCAAGATACTTAATATCCATAAGCCTCACATTCCTCATCTCTAAAATGGAAATAATAAGAAACATCCAATAAGGTTACTGTAAGCTCTAAGCACCTAACATATCTGGCACTTACAAGGGATTCCATAGGTATTAAAATATTCCTCACTCCCTCTCTCTCCAAAATATTTTCTATTAATAAGTATATTTTTAGTGAACAATTGATGCCAGCAAAGACAGCAAATAGAAAGTATGGAGGATAATAACGTTTCTTCCGACATAATTTCAAAATAAGAAGCAAATAGATGACATATGCAAATCAAAGTCAATTTTTTGCTGAGTGTTTTTCCCATCTTGTAACACTTTACTTCATTAACAACCTTAACTGTATACAGCTTCCCTAATCCTCCTGTGCACTGTGATTGTTAAAATTCTTGGCAGCTGGATGTGCTAGAGATGAGAACAGATAAACTCAACTACAGCCAGTGAGGCATGCTTTATAGAATACTACCTTGCCTCTTACTACTTGGATTTAGCTTGTCAAAACTAAGAAATGAAAGGCTTAACTTTCCATAACTTTTCCCTCTGATTTTACCTATAATAGTCATGAATATCCTCAAAAGTGCTTTTTATACCCCAGAAAAGCTACCCATTTTAGATTTTTTTTAAATTTCAATGACAAAATATCAGTAACATATTAACTTTACCAGCCAAAGTCTGAGCCAGATATGAACAATTCTTTAACTTTTTGTCACATGGTAAGTTGAACTCAACAATTTTTAATTTGTTTATAAAGACACGTTGTTAGCAACACTTGACTCTGGAGAGACACAAAGGAAACTCAAGTCACCCCTGCTGCCCAACCACTGCATCATTGCTGCTGCTTTTAAAAAATTCACCTAATATATAGCATCCCTGGGCCTGGTATTTAGAATAAACTGATCTCTAAGTTCTCTTTTAGTTCTAAAATCTTGTATGAGTGTCTTACATATTTATTAGGCACCCTCTATGTGTTTGTCCTATTAAGGTACAAACTAAGCACAGAATAAAATGTTTAAGGTAGGAGATTAAAATCCATGTTGCCCTCCAACCTCAGTCCCTGACTAAAAATAACTAAGTACACTTAAAGTACAAAGTAAGTAAATTTTCATTTTGGTTTTTAACTTACTAAATACATGATGTACCAGAGAGTGAGGCTGCAAAAGTAAACAGGATAACCATGATCTCTATCCTAGCAAAGCTTAAAATTTAGAGTGGGAGACAGACAACTACAGACTTGAGATAAGAGTTTCCATAGCACAAATCTTTGAATGTTTGAGGTTTCTGGCTTGGACAACAGAGTGAATGGCAATTACGATCAACACTCCAGAGAGAGCACACAGAACTGTAAAAGATTAGAAGAATAATGAGTTCAGCTTGGAATATATTGAGATGTTAGTGTCTTTCTTAGAACTTTAATAATATATACATTTATATGATTTAAAACATATAAATGTATGTTTATAATTACATAACTTACATAAAATATATGTTGTCATAATTTTATAATTTATATAAAATATATATATTTTTAAATATGCTATATATTTTGAAAATATAATGTAAATATATATAAAATATATAACCTTTCTTGAATCCTAATGTCTGTCCTAAATTGGAATCATTATGTACAGGATTAAGGAAAGTGGGATCTCCTATGGACATTATTTTGGATAAACCTTCAATCATATAAGAGAGAGAGAGACCATGTTCTAGCACTGGCCAAAGCAAGGAAAGTCCCAGATACCAGGTTCCTTTTAAGACACTGGTAAGACATGGAAAGTAAAACTAAGTACAATTAGAAAAATTATTTTGGGGTTAGGCATTCATCTTACATTTTTAAAGATCAAAGTTGAAAATTATTTCTGTGATTGGAAATAATCTAGTCATAGAACGCTTAACCTCAGAGGTCTATAAGCTTGTCTCTTCATTTCATCTTTAGTCCCATGAGTTGGAAGAAATACTTGGGTCAGACACTATCTGTGTCTTTCTAAATGTTCAGTGGTAGTGGAAGAGCAATTTAAAGCCCTCTTTTTGACTAGGTTGGAAACAAACTTTCTCAAAAGAACAGTAAAAAAATAGGCATTGCTGTGGGAAAAGTTTAAATTTGAAACAGGGCTTTTAATTATCACCTAAAGTTTAAGTTGAATTAATACAGGACAAGTTAACTACACTGTATTTCATTCATTCTAACTTCAAATTCTTTCATACTAAAACAGTCAGTGACCTCTGAAATTGGTATCTTAATCGGCCATCTTAAATTTGCTGTCATTCTGGTACCATTCTCAGTATAACTGTTATATCTAAGCATGTACCAACTTGGCAATAGCTATTTCTTTGGTCATAAATTAATAGGTTTGTGCATTTGGGGCATGTGTCTCAAGGGTAATCACCACAAAATGCCCTCAAAAAGATTGTTGTATGATTCGACAATGAATACAAAGTTGCCATATAACCCAGAAAAATGTGGACACAGTCTAGTGTAATATAAAGTAAACATGTGTCTAATAATTATAAAACAACTTTTTCAATCATTATGAAATTAAAATTTCTAAGTGATAAGAAAGCATTTATTACTGTTTAACTGGTAATGTATTTTCCTTCTTAGTCATACAACAAAGACTGCAATGAAAGGCATCTATACTTGATGAAATGAAATGGATAAGTTAACACATTTCCAAAGCATGTCATTGTGTCTTCAAACATTCAGTTGTGGATCTGTTTGATGTTATTTAGGTCCAGTTGATTATTTTAGGTTATTTTAGAAATAGAGTCTAGATCTCAGTGAATCCTTTTTGTTTTCAAGGTAATGTACTTGCTAGTACTACCTTTTGGCAGGAAATCCTAATTATTCGGGAAGTATTTTAAAGGGAAAACAATTTCAAAATTGCTGAAACTTTATTTTAAAGTAATACATTGTGACAAATGTCCCAGACACTTTTATGGCTCTGGAAGAATAGTTGCGCTGGACTATATGGAAGAATTGATATGGTAGATTTAGATTCTGATTAGTTTTTTCCAGGGACTTTAAAGAAATACCTCTAAGTCAACATTTGTCATTTTGGAGGAGTATTAATTTCAGTAGTTCAAGTTTTTTAGATTAGTAGCAGATTATTTATGAATGCCATAAGTACTGAACACTTATTACTATAAGAACTACACTGGATTTGTGACAGATGCAAGAATAAAGAGGCAAAGCTCCTGTCATCAAGGAGCTTATAGTCTGGACAAGGAGCTAAAATGTCTCTACAAATAACTATAACTCGAAATGATAAAGGGCTTCGAAGGACACATGAGTCAAGGGCAGCAAGACTCTGACATACCTACTTTTTTTTTTTTTTTTTAGGGAGGAAAGCAGGAAGGGAGGAAAGGAGGAAGGGAGGGAAGAAGGAAGGGAGGGAGGGAGGGAGGGAGAGAAGGAAGAAAATCGAGCCATGAGAGAGACATTGCCGACCTGGATCTAGAGGACTACAAGTTGATTTCTTTTTTTTCTTTTTTTGAGAGAAGGAAAGAAAAAAAAAAGAGTAAAGGAGAGGAAGAAAGAGGAAGAAAAAGAGGAGAGAGAAGGGAAATGTTGCTTTATTCTAAAAAAATGGTTATTAATAATGGCCAATCAATGTTTAATTTAAACCTATGAGTAGGTGTGATGTGGTATTGACAAGAATGTATATTTTGTGTATTTAAAGTGGAGAGCTCTATAAATATTTATTAAGGTTACTTGTTCTGGATCTGAGTTCGAGTCCTTGATATTCTTATTAATTTTCTGTCTCGTTGAGTCTAAGTCTCTTTATAGGTCTTATGTATCTGGGTGTTAGGATCATTAGCTCTTCTTGTTGCATTGATCCTTTTACCACTATATCTTTGTTGCTTTAAGATCTATTTTATCAGATATGAGAATTGCAACTTCTGCTTCTTATTTATTTATTTATTTATTTTTGCTCTCCATTTGGTTGGTAAATCTTTCTTCATCCCTTTGTTTTGAGTCTTTGTGTATCCTTGCAAGTGAAATGGGTCTGGATGTAACATGCCGTTGGGTTTTGGCTGTATCTTTTGATTGGGGGATTTAGTCTATTTAAATTTAGGATTACTGCCATTTGATGTTAACTGGCTATTTTATCCATTCGTTGATGTAAATTCTTCTTTACATTGATGCTCTTTACTTTTTGGTATATTTTTAGAAAGGCTAATACTGGTTGTTTCTTTCTATGTGTAATGCTTCTTTCAGAGGCTCTTGTAAAGCAGGCCTGGTGGTAATAAAATCTCTGAGTACTTGCTTGTTCATAAAAGATTTTATTTTTCCTTCAGTTGTGACGCTTAGTTTGGCTGGATATGAAATTCTGGGCTGAAAGTTCTGTTCTTTAAGGATGTTGAATATTGGCCCCCACTCTCTTCTGGCTCTCAGAGTTTCTGCTGAGAGATCTGCTGTAAGTCTGATAGGCTTCCCTTTGTAATTAACCGACCTTTCTCTCTGGCTGCCCTTAGTATTTTCTCCTTCATATCAACCCTGCTGAATCTAACGATTATGTGCCTTGGGGTTGCTCTTCTTGAGGAATATCTTTGTGGTGTTCACTGTATTACCTGGGGTTGAATATTGTCCTGCTTTGCTAGTTTAGGAAAATTTTCCTGAATAATATCCTGAAGAATATTTTCCAGCTTGGATTCATTCTCTCCATCGCATTCAGGTACACCTATCAAACATAAATTAGGTCTTTTCACATAGTCCCACATTTCTTGGAGACTTTGCTCATTCCTTTTTATCCTTTTTTCTCTAATCTTGTCTTCTCGTTTCATTTCATTAAGTTGGACTTCTACCTCTGATATCCTTTCTTCTGCTTCAACAATTTGAGTGTTTAAACCTGTGCATACTTCTCGGAGTTCCTGCATTGTATTCTTCAGTTCCATTAATTCACTTACATTCCTCTCTAAGTTGTCTATTCTCAGGATTTCATTGAACCTTTTTTCAAAGTTCTTAGTTTCTTTACATTGGGCTGCAACATGTTCTTTTAACTCACAGAAGTTTCTTATTATCCATCTTTGGAAGCCTGATTCTGTTAATGGAATGTGCTCGTTCTCAATCAAGTCTTGTTCCCCTGTTGATGAGGAACTGTGATCCTCTTTAGAGGGAGGGGCGTTCTGATTTTGAGTATTCTCAGCCTTTTTAAGCTAGTTTCTTCCCATCATTGTAAATTTATCCACCTGTCGTCTTTGTAATTACCAACTTTCAAATTAGGTCTCTGAGTGGACGTCCAAGTTGTTAATTCCCAGGGCCGAAATATGAGCAACCCACTGCGCCGGCCAAAACAGCAGCGTTAAGACTGATGGTGCTTTTCTGCCCAGGAATCTCCAGTCTGGCTTCCTTCTTGAGTCGGTAATAGGCGACTCTGCCTTCCTGGAGCTCCAAACCTCGGTCAGAAGGGGAACCAGTCCCGTTTACTCTGCACCAAGAGCTGCCACACCGGCCACAAGAGTCACGCTGGTGACCCGTGTGGCTCCTCCAAATCTCGGTCAGAAGGGGAACCAGTCCCATTTACTCTGCACCGAGAGCTGCTGCGCCGAGGTGCCAACAAAACCGCTGCGCCAGCCACAAGAGTCGTGCTGGCGACCCGTGGAGCTCCTCCACTGGGAATCTTCTGCTCCATAAGCAACCAAAATTTGTCTGAAAGTGTGGCGTCCTCTCGTTGTCTGAGCTTTTGCTGGGAGCTGCAATCCTGAGATGTTAGCGATCGGCCATCTTGGATTGTTCCCCCTGACATACCTACTTTGAATGAAAGTAGGAAATGTGGAGAGATCAGACAACTAATATACATGTGTAACATGAGGGGCTACCTTTAAAAAAGTACTCTTTTTCAAAAGCAATTTCAGTTTTCATTTTTAAATGATTATTTTTAAACTAGGGGACTAACAAGAAAAATAGACAATACCAATATTGCTTTGGCTTATGATGCCACAGCAGTAAATATTTTTAATATAATTTAAATTTGAGTTGTCTTTGAATAATATATCTCCTTTTACAATATATTAAAATTTTAAGATCCAAATTGAAGTCATTTAAATTTTATAATTTTTTATCAGTAATTTCAAGGTCCTTGCTGCAATAAATAATTTTCTACTAATAGGTTAATAAAATTATTCAGTGCCTTTTCTTTTTATGTACTTCAATTAAATACATTTTTATGTTCAGATACTTTTTTTGATGATTTCTTTGCTATCAACTTTGTATGGAACTCTTCATTTCACTTTCTACCACTTTGCTTTTTACCACAATTATTTATCAGATTATCTTTCTAGAGAGCTCACAAGTCCTTAAAGGCAGAGACTACATCCTACCCAGTTTCCCTTCCTCAGTACCTAAAAGGGTACCTGAAATTTAGCAACAGTTCAATAACCATATCTCAAATGAATGCATGCATGGAAAATACCTATACTGGCGGAAATTTAAAAATACAAAGAAAGCATAATAAAAAATCTTGGCTCTAGTGCTATGTCAAACCTCAATTCCAGAAGATTATATATTTTCCCTATATCTGATATTTTTAATTTTGTAAAATACTATTACATTTTCAAATGGAACAACTTGATCAATGGAAAAATCACTAAACAGAAAAATAGAGTGATACATGAATTATTCGAATTCATCTGAAATGAACCTGGTTAGAATTGTAAATTGTAACTGAATTATTTTCCCAGGAAGCTACTGAAGAAAGGTGTGAATACTACACAAATACTTTTTATTTACTGCAAATTAAGCTTAAATAAAATTTGTTCATTTTCATTACTTCAGAACTCTTACTGTTGCTGTTGACAACCAACTATTGGTTCATTCTATAGATAAAAATATACAGTTAAAATAACTTTTACACAGATAAATATTCTTTATAATTCATTCTAAACATGGGTGGAATGTTAAAAGATAAAAAAAAACCTATAGGGTTGTAGAAATGAATGCAGTATTCTAGGGTTTTGTTTTCATAATATCAATGCATCAAAAAAAGTAGTTGCTAATCTTATATAAAAGAGAAAGAAGATTTAAGGTTTATTTATTTAATGTCATAAAGAAAAGTGATTCTAAATTGTGACATGTAAAAAAAGGTTATATTATTTTCCCACTTGCTATCTACTAGTATTAGTGATGAGAAATGTGATTTTTTTTTTTTTAAGTTTCAAAAACAAACCTTTCATTACCAAGCTCAGGCAGCAAACGTGTCCCTGAGTGTTCTTTAGGAACATTTGGGATTTATGTACAATTTAATACTGGAGCTAGAAGTTTTTCCTTATTGAATGCCAACCTTATGATGGATGTGAAAATATTTTTTAAAGAGAAACTGTTCAAGTTATAAATTATTTTTGTTTTTATAGTTCTATATCAACTAGATGCAGGTTCTTCGTAATCATGAACTATATCATTCATCTTTTTATCTCCAGGACCTAGTCTAGTGTCAATAATTAATTGACAAATGAATGAACAGATCCCATCATTAACAAGAGCTACATTCATGATGCATTATACTAATCTAGTATTTATTTATGATAGACTTATTCTTTATCAGTTAAGAAACACTAAATTAATTTGTATCTTAAAACATATTAAAGTAAATCAGAATTGGATAAAGTAGAGATTGAAAGCATCACTCCCAATCCTTCTTTTCCCTCCCTAGAGTAATTAACAATTTCCTGAATGAATATAGTCCTTTTTCTATGCTTATTTAAACACATATACATATATTTAAGCAAAATATAGATATTTAAACACATGGACATATATGTACTTTTAAACAAAAATTGAATCTTGTCACACATAATGCTTTAAAAAATTTTATTTAGAATTAATTCAAATACCTTAACATTTATTCATTTATAAAATCATTGCTTCCTAGTGATTGTACAGTTTCATACAACAATTATCACATTCAAATTTTAGAACATTTTTGTCCACTGAAAAAGAAACCTTAGCAGTCATTTCCTCTTCCCCCAGCCCCAACCCCCAAGTCATAGGCAGCCATTAATCTATTTCCTGTCTCTGTAGCCTTACTAGTCTGAACATTTTATATAAATGGAATCATGTAATATGTGGTCTTTTGTGTCTGGCTGCTTTCACTTGGAATGTTTGGAAGTTTATCCATGTTGCTGCATGTGTCAGTACTTCCTTTCCTTTTATTTTCCAGTATTATTCCATTACATGGATAAAGCATATTTTGTTTATCCATTCATCAGTTAACGGACATTTGGGTTGTGTCCACTTTTTTATTTGTATGAATAATGTCCCTATGAACATTTGTGCACAAGTCTTTTATGGACATTTGTTTTCATTTCTCTTGGGTAGATACCTAGAAGTGGAATTGCTGGGCCATATGGTAACTTTATGTTTAACATTGACAAACTGCCAAACTATTTTCTAAGTGACTACACCATTTTATATTCCCACCAGCAAATATAAGAATTCTAATTTCTTCATATGCTAATCAATACTTGATTTTATCTATACTTAGTATTGCTGCCATTTTACTGGTTATAAAGAGGTATTTCATTATGGTTTTCGTGTGCATTTCTCTAATGTCTAATGGTGATGAACATCTACTAGAGTGCATCTTGAATATTCTTTTACGGTCTTTGAAGAAATATCTATTTCAAGTCATTTGACTATTTTTAATTGGATTATTTGCTTTCTGGTTATTCAATTGTAGGAATTCTTTATATATTCTGGATACAAACTCCATATTACAAAAATTATTTTCAAATATTTTGTCCCACTCTGCAGGTTGTCTTTTTCTTCATGTAGATGGTGTTGTCCAAAGCAAAAAATTTTAAATGTAATGAAGTCGACCTTGTTGATTCTTTTTCTTTTATCATTTGTGGTTTTGGTTTCATATATAAGACATCCTTGACTAATCCAAGGTCATGAAGATTTGTTCCTATGTTTTAGTTTTAGTTTTGTTTTTCGACCTTGTTGATTCTTTTTCTTTTATCATTTGTGGTTTTGGTTTCATATATAAGACATCCTTGACTAATCCAAGGTCATGAAGATTTGTTCCTATGTTTTAGTTTTAGTTTTGTTTTCCCTAGGGGTTTTTTGTTTTGACTCTTACATTTTATTCATTGGTTCATTTTGAGTACAGTTCTGTGTATAATGTGAGATAAGGCTCCAAATTCATTCTTCTGAATGTGGATATCTAGTTGTCCCAACCTCATTTGTGGAAAAGAATATTTCCCTCATGGAATTGCTTTATTATCTTGTTAAAAATCAATTGACTGCTAAAGTAAAAGTTTACTTCTGTATTCCATATTATTATGTTGATCTATATGTCTATACTTTTGCCATCACCAAACTGCCTAGATTATTAAAGTTTTGTAATAAGTTTTAAAATTAGATGGCAGAGTGTTGTGGCTCATGCCTATAATCGCAGCACTTTGGTTAGCCGAAGCAGGCGGATCACCTGAGGTCAGGAGTTCAAGACCAGCATGGCCAACATGGCAAAACCCCTGTCTCTACTAAATATACAAAAATTAACAAGGTGTGGTGGCAGGAGGCTGTAATCCCAGCTGCTCAGCAGACTGAGGCAGGAGAATTGCTTGAGCCTGGGAGGTGGAAGTTGCAGTGAACCCAGATCATGCCACTGCACTCCAGTCTGGGTGACAGAGCAAGACTGTCTCAAAAAATAAAATAAGTAAAACAAAACAGAACAAGAAAGTTTGAGTTCTCCACCTTTATTTCCATTTTCAAGAATTTTTGGCTATTCTGGGTCCTATACATTTCCATGTGAATTTTAGGATCAGCTTGTCAATTTCTAGGGAGCAAAAAAAGCCAACTGGTATTTTGATAGTTATTGTATTGAATCCACAGATCAATTTGAAAAATATTGCTATTTCAACAATATTAAGTCCTCTGACCTGATTCATGAACTTCATTCAAATGCTTTTCCATTTATTTAAATCTTCAACATTTTTCAACTATGTTTTGTAGTTTTTGCAGTACAAGTCTTTAGGTATTTTGGTAAATTTATCCCAAAATATATTTATTCTTTTTGATGATATTGTGAATGAAATTATTGTGGTAATTTCATTTTTAAATTGGTAGTTGTTACTGTATAGAAATGTGATTAATTTTTAAATATTAATTTTGTATCCTACAATCTTACTGAACTCATTTATCTAGAATTTTTTAATTAATATATATTTTCAAAATTCCTTTTTTCATTTCACAATATATGAATATTTCTAACTTTTTCAAGTCAATCATACACAACTTTTTAATTTCCATTTTAATAGTTGTCTTGTATTTCACATTTTTATAACAAAATATATTTATCCATTCCCCTGTTAATAAGCCTTTATACTGATTAGTCTTTTTTTGTTGTTTTGCTATCACAGAAATACTAAAATAAACTTTTTTTTATTATACCTTTAACTACTCACTTGCCCTTATAGTTTTATGGGTCAGACGCCTGAAAACAGAATTGACTAGTCATAGTATACATTTATCCAAAATGTTAGCAAATATTGCACAATTGTTCCTCAAAAGAGTCCAAATTTCTCTGTCGTCAAAAGACAAGATAGATCCTTAAGGATGAACATCAAAACAATCAACAATTCTTTATAATTGTCCTGTAGCTGGGTTTAAAAATCCTCTCCAAAAAAGCAGCAAGATCACTCCTGTGATATCAAATTAGAATGTAAGTAAAGATATTCAGTTACTGGTGAAGACATCTTTCTTTTTAGACACTTTTAACTGGAAATAACAGAGAGGAACTAAGAGGATTTACTGTAGTTCAATTAGTGAACCATACATGCTGAGAAGCTTTCTGACACTTTTGCTAGCAGATTCTTACTTCACTAGGTCTCACAATATAAAGTGTATGTTTGGAATTCAGAAACACTTACAAGCTAGGTATAGCTATATACTCAACAAGTACTTCTCAAAGTAAGTGATTACTCAAGTTCGTATATACCTACAAGATGATACACATGACATCTATGTGAATATTGGTGTAAAATGGTTAAACTCTCTTGCTGTTGCCAAAGGAAGTATATTTTCACGATATTCCAAAGAAAGTATAATGGTGTCACCCACCAGGAAATGCTTCTTAGTTTACACCCCTACTTCCAAAGAGAGTTTTGAGGTATTTTTCCATTGCCTCATCACATTCCCATACTTTGTAGAATTGTGCAGAGAAAACATAATGGGAACAAAATTTTTTATAGGAATTACTTAACAATGACTATATGCTGAGTAAGTATATTAGCATAAACTAAGATCTTCTGCCTTATTAATAAGAAGAAAGAAGTGAATTGAACCCTAAGTAAGAAGACACAGGGAAATGGGAAATGAGAAATGCCCTCCATCCCAGCTTATAAGTTATAACCTTAGCCACCAGATGAAGCTTTATTAGTAATTTTGTTTTTATTGAGAAAGAACTAACTAAAAGCAGAATTCAAGGTACAGGATTTCTAGCTGAAATGTATGTATTTGGAGCTGAATTCACACTAGAGTAAAATCTGAATTGCTTATAATTTGTCAAGATTTCTTTGTTCTTAATCCAAACTGTGTGTTTAGCTTTCATCTCAGCTCCAAAGCACATAACTGCTAAACAATTTCCATATGGAAGCCATTGCATTAGGAGTTCTGGGCAAAACAATGATACATGGTTGCCTTAAAGGAGTTCACCATACAGCTGGAAAGATAGGCATGCAGATACATAGATATAACACAAGATCCTATAAATGTCTATAAATCGTTATTTACAGAGATGCATTATAAATTTAATAGAGTCTCCATTCTGCAAACAATATAAAGCTGCAATTAACCCTTTAAAGCTCTTTGCCAAAGTAAGTGTAATTATATTGCTTTATTTAATTTTTAAAGTAGTAAACTCTTTCAACTAAGTACATCCATCTTGTTCACTGTATCTTCAGCATTTGTAACAATGCTTGTTATAGTAAGCTTCACTATCCCTCATAAATATATAATATTAAAGTAGTGCACCACATAACAATGTTTCTGTCAACAATGAACCACATATACAACAGTAGTCTCATGACATCATAATGAAGCTGAAAAATTACTCTCGCCTAGTGAGGGGCTAGTTATCATAACATCATAGAGCATCACCTTTTCTAAGTTTATATATGTAGATACACAAATTGTATTATAATTGCCTACAGTATTCAGTAACATGATGCACAGGTTTGTAGCCTGGAAGCAATAGGCTATAACATATAATAGGTTGTGTAGTAGACTATGCCATCTAGGTTTATAAAGTAGTTACATAAAGCCTAGATGGCATCGCTGACTACACAGTGTACTTACATAGCCTATTACACAGTGTACTTACTGTTTACAGTACTTAGTACACTGTACTTACATACTGTGCCTAAAGAGACGTAATCACCTAAGGAGACATTTCTTAGAAGAAATCCCTGTCATTAAGTGACACATGACTAAAATTATTATTTGTCGCCAGGTGTGGTGGCTCACACATGTAATCCCAGCACTTTTTGGGAGGCCAAGGCCGGCAGATCAGGTCAGGAGATCAAAAGCATCCTGGCTAACATAGTGAAACCCATCTCTACTAAAAAAAAAAAAAAAATGCAAAACATTAGCCGGGCCTGGTGGCATGCACCTGTATTCCCAGCTACTCGAGAGGCTGAGGCAGAAGTATAGCTTGAACCTAGGAAGCAGAGGTTGCAGTGAGTTGGAATCATGCCACAGCACTCCAATCTGGATGACAGAGCAAGACTCTGTCTCAAAAAACAAAACTTCTTATGTGTCATTTCAATGAACATTTTAAAAGATTAGTGGAAATAATTTTAAAAATTCAAACTAATGCATGAGAAGATAAAATAGAAAATAAAGATAACAGAAAATTAAACCAGCTTTGTATACAGTCTAAAAGTACATAGTTTTGCTCAGATTTGTGATGGCATTCTTAGAAAATTATTGTAATTGCTGTGTTAGAAGTACATTTACACATTGCATTGCAATACTACCCTCAAAACAAACTGACATTGCTTTATACTTCGTTCACTAGCATATGAAATTCCTATTTCCCCAAAATGACCCAGAATTTTTTCAGTGCCTCTTTTTGGTCAACCTGATATGTGATCAATAATTTTGCATT
The DNA here is from genome assembly GCF_049354715.1 of Callithrix jacchus. NCBI lineage: Eukaryota > Metazoa > Chordata > Mammalia > Primates > Cebidae > Callithrix > Callithrix jacchus. The sequence goes on from NC_133505.1 coordinate 64,299,286, forward strand.
GCTATTTTCACTTGCATTCCTGTGATTACAAAATAAAGCATTTCTGTTTATTTTCCTTTAAGACTTCTTTATTAATTGACTCTTATTGAACTTTTTCTCATGAATGTGTAAATTCTTTATATAGCACTATTATATAGTACCTTTTCCATCATATATTGCAATTTTTTCTGTTTGGTACATTTGCTTTTAATGCCATACACTATGTGATTTATCATCAATCTATCATTTATGCAACAAACCAACAAAAATTTTCCTCTTAATTTGTGACTTTGGTGTCATTTCAAAGGCCATTAACAACCCAAGATAACATAATTATTTCCCTGTAATATTCCTAGTTTTTTTCTTTAAAATTCAATGTATCAATTCAAATTTTTTTGAAATGAGCCAGCTCTTCTAATGTCATTTGATAAATAAGGCAATAGCCTTCAACTGCTACATTTGTAAGATCAAAAAAATGTTGACCGTAATTTTTTTAGTTCTATGTTATTTATCATTATGTATATTTTGACAGTAGTACCACAGTTTTCAGATTATGGTATCTTTAGAATACCTTTTGTATTATAATACCTTTTGTATTTGTGTTTAATTGAAAGCCTCCTCTCTTTTAGGTGAGCATTCCAAAGTTTCTGGTCCATTCTTTCATTTTTATTTATTCTGATAAATCTTAAAAGGTTCTAACCAGGTATTTCTCATCAAATCTTACTAGAATTAGTTCTGCAATTCTCAGAATATTGTTTAAAATTCTTCGTGAGGTAGTTATTGTGCTCAATTTTATTTTAACATAATTTGAATAAGCATGGGAGTCGTTGCAAGAAAAAAGGGAATATGTAGAAAAAGAAATCGGAATGAGAAAATTCACAATGTCAAAAATCTTGTCAACAAAGATCCCTAGATCTTTCCTTGCTAGGTAAATTAACAAAAATAAAATGTGTTTTTTACACCACCAGAGGGCAGTGCACTCTAAATAATTGATATTAGCAATCCTGAGCTAAAACCCAAAGTTTTCCTTCTCTTGAAGATAAAATTTGTGTAATAGACTCTAAGTTTATTTTAAACTCTCTGAAATAATTATAATCCTTAAATCTGATATTAGTAGTATGACATTTATTTATAATAGAGAATATTCACAAAAATAAAATAAATTTTCCATATTAACATTATAGTCCCTGCCTGCCCAACCACATTGCTAAAGATCTACATAAAACCTTAAGGTGTTCAGTATGAAAGAGAACTCCTTGAAAACAGGAATGGTGCTTTCCCACCAGTTGTTTCTTTTGTACATGGACAGGACTCTGTTTATTGTAAATACTCAATATCTAATGCACGAAAAAAATTAATAAATGATTTATAGTCTCAGCCCTATTCAATTTCTGAATTAATTCAAATGAAACCTGCACTACACTATAAGCAATTGCTACCCTTAGGCAAGTGGGTTCTCTGCCCTGAGCCCTGCATTTCACCTGGGCCTCTTCTAGCAACAACTCTTCTCCCTCTGGCCAGGATTACCCTCCTTCCTATGGACAGTGAAACAGGACTACCTTTCACGTCATACTCTGCGTATCTCAGACAGATGTACTAAAGCCCCTGTGTAGTTCTACTTCTCTAAGCTCATCTTACCCAGAGCAGATTATGTAACGGGTATGCACAGGGCAGACCCAAAGGGTGTTTGAAGGGATGCTATTTCTTCAGACTATGGACAGAATTTTATTGCACAGTCTGGGATTTGTGGACCATATAGATTCAAGGAGAATTTTTTCTCTTTATTCCTTATGTTTCTGGATCATATAGTGTTTAGCAATAATTATGTATTACTTGTGTCTTTTTAAATCACAGAGAGAAAGATATGGAATTAAAACCCACTTCACTTGGGGACAGACTGGATCTACAGAATGTTGGGATAATTGACATTGTATATTTTGCAGGCAGGGGACTAGTTGAACAGCGTTATCATCAAATGAAATTTGGAATTCTAAAAGAGGAATGGGTTTATGAATATGGTATAAGAATACTAAATTCTGTGTCATATTCAAGACCTGTGTAATATTTGTGTGCAACTATCTAGAAAGGAGTCAAAAGTGTTTGTGGAGGTCTCAAGAAGAAGGTTTTGACTAGATCATGCATTTTTGAGAGGTGTCTATGTATAGCTAACAATATAAGCAAAGAGTCTACTGAGGAAACGTATAGAACATACAGAAAGAACAAGACCAAAGTTAGTACCATTTTAGAATAAGAGAGAAGAAAATGACAAAGAAAGAGCCACCAGTCAGGAGAAGGATCAGAAAAGCAGAAACTGAGGAAAAGTTTCAACAAATATGAAGACTTCTTGATGTCAAATGGAAGAGAAAAGTCATAAACACATTCTTACAAGCACTGTCTGGATTTGATCACCGGGAGGTCACATGTGACCTTGGAGATAGTCCTGTCAGTGAGCTGTCAGAGTGAAGTCAGAGCTGCAGGCAGAAAAAGGAAAGAGAGGTAAAGAAATAAGCTAACAGCAGTGTCTACCTTTTTAAGACATCTTCTCTGGAGATGATAAGGAGAGAAAGTACAATACCTTCCAGCTTGATGAGAGAAGCTACTTTCAGAAGAAGCTGTAGGCTAATAATAAACAAATCTGAAAATCTTCACCTGAAAATCTGCTCCCATTAGAAACACAAATGCAACCTCTATCTCTGCCCTTTTTCTGTTCCTTCTCAACTCTCAGCTGCCAACATCCATCAAGTGGTATCAATTAGAAATTAAACATTAAATCAAAAAACTACTTCCTGTCAGTAAGGTAGAGTTTCTCTTCCATGAATATTAACTATAACCTTGGGCTTTCATTCATCATCATCATCTTTATATCATTTTCTTGAAATGTAACTCTGGTAATGGAAATCTCAATTTATTAACAAGACAACAGGCAACAGGGTTCCAAGCAGTAAGTAGTAAATGGATTTCACAGATTTGTTATTGGTATAATTCAACCACCACTTCTTGCCTCTTACTGGAGTTGCCTTCTGGCATATGCTGCAAAATTCCCCTGCCCTGCTCCTCATGGTCCTCCTATCTCACACCGAGCTTGAATCATGAGCCATTGCTAATTGAGCAGGTTATATCCTGCCACTGAGTGGACACTGCTGTCTTTATGCAGATGTCCACAGGAAACAAGGCTGTGAACTAAATCTATACATTTTAGAGCCCAAGAAAGGAACCCTAAGAAATGGAATCCTACTCCCTCCTTAAATGTTTCAAGCACTTTCCAAAATAAGTCCTTCTGAGCTATTCTGTGAGCCTCTCCACCCTACCTTTTAAAATTCCATTTGCTTCTCATGATATTCAACTACCTTCTCTACCCACTCCCATCCTTCTAGCGCAGTTCCCTAAATCTGATTCATTCCAACCATTCAATACTCTGACTCTGAGGACCAAGGGACAGTCAGCAATATGACTGATGAGGAACATGAAACCTCCTTTCCCAAAAGAAATTCTGTGTGAGTTAGGGGAAAGGCCAGTGGGTACTACAAGTCCCATGAGATCCATAGAATCCTCTGGGTGCCCAGCTGCAGGAAGACCTCAAAGGACACACCTCTAGAGGACGAAGAAAAATTGTCAGACGGAATAGCTTGAACCCATAAGGAAGCATGAAATAGTTTCCCAACTGCCTCCAAGCTGCTTCGTAATTTGTGAGGCACCACTGCCTCCTCTAATGCAATGAGTCACAAGATTAAACAGAGCAGTAATTGTACTTCTCAAGGGTGGATCCCTTAAGAAAAAAGACGTTTGGAGGTCATTGTTCTACCAAGTACTTAGTAAAATTCTTTGCCAAATACCCTTGTTCTCAATTCCCACCGGCAGGGGGTGGGGCAGAAGGGGGTGGTTTATGCTCCAGTTACTGCTGCTTATTTCATTTAGGAAGAAAGGCCAAAATTCATTGTGATGTGATGCCCAGGATACCAACTGACCCATTTGACAGTCTTGATGAGCCATCTGTTTTTGTTGTAGCCAAAATCTTCTCATCACAGCATCCTATGGTGAGCAAGAGATACGTTTTTAGACGTTATCCTTGTGCATTTGTATAGCACCTGTGATATGATTCAAGGTATCCTAAAGGGACTACCAACACTTGTTAAGTTATTCATTTAACCAAACTATTTGACTGTCTTGTGGTAGTTGTGGGAATTGTGACTGACGGGAATATCAAGTTGAATAAGACGTAGGTTCCTGCCTAGGAGCTTACAGAGAGCAAATAATTAGCCCCAAAATAGTGTGATTAGTGCTGTGATATAATGAGGCAAAAGGAGTGATGGGGAAGGAAAGGAATCACACTTGAGGAAATCAGGGATAGCTTCATGGAGAAATGATCGCTAAGCCTGTGCAGGCATGCCTAAAGAGGAGGAAGCATTATCATAGCCCAGAAAAGGCCAAAGCATATACTGCTAGTGGGATCAGCCAAGGAAGATAAAAGAGATGAAACCCACTTGGAGAATTTCAAAAGGCTTAGTATGACTAGAATGCAAGGTCTAACATAAGCAATTTTACTTTCATCAAGGAAGAACATCAGTGGTAGAATATTCAATAGAATTGTTGTATTTGATCTGTTAAGTTTAGCTATTTTAGCATATGGCATATATAGTATATCAGTTTGTTTTACACTGCTATAGAGATGCTACCCAAGACTGGGTAATTTAGAAAGAAAAGAGGTTGAAATGACTCACAGTTCCACATGGCAGGTGAGGCCTCAGGAAACTTATAATCATGGAGAAAGGGAGAGCAGTTACATCTTACACAGCAGCAGGCAAGAGAGAGAGTATCAAGGAGGAACCGTCAAATACTTACAAAACTATCAGATCTCATGAGAACTCACTCCCTATCACGAGAACAGCACAGGGGAAACTCTCCTATGATCCAATCACCTCCCACCAGATCCTTCCCTGAACACACGGAGATTATGGAGATTACAATTTGCGTTGAGGTTTGGATGGTGACACAGAGCCAAATCATATCATACAGTTTGGGGATTTGGGCTGTTAGCACTCAGAAACCCTCAAAATACATTTTCTGAACTACAAGAAATTTTCTTTATAAACTTTTTATTTTAGAATAGTTGTAGATTTACAGTGCAAGATTGTACAGAGAGTTCTCACATGCCCTACACTTGGTTTTCCCGATTATTAACATCTTGCAGTAGTATCATACATTTGTCACAATTAAAGATCCAAAATGACTAAGCAGAGTCCATATTTCATTCAGATTTCCTTAGTTTTTATCTAATGTCCTTTCACTGTTCCAGGATCTTGTCCGGAATATCACATTTCACTTATTTGTCATGAGCTTCTGGACTCTGAGTGTCTCAGATTTTGCATGGTTTTGATGACATGACAGTTTTGAGAAGTAGTTGTCGGGTATTTTGTAAAATCTGCCACAGTTTGGGTTTGTCTCAATGTTTTTCTCATGCTTAGACTGAGTTTATAGGTTTCTGGAAGGATATATAAACTCTTTAGCAGAAAACTGTGTGAGTGAAAGGGAAGGCTGTCCTTAGGCAAAATTGAAAACTGGGTACAGTTCCCACTAAACAACAATTTCCCCACTACAACCATGCACATTTTCTCCCCGCTTCCCCAGCCCCCATCATGCAGTGCTACCTCTTGTCCATTACTCCACCCCTCTCAGGTTCTCACCCAAAGAATGCTTCCTCTACCTTTCCCTCGCTGTCTGCCCTGGGGCTCACTAGCTCACTTAAGATCCTACATTATGCCTCCCTCACTCCCCAGAGCAATTGCACATGCTACTCTCTACCTAGAAATTTCTCCACAATATTCCCCACAACTCTAAATGGCCACCCCATTACATTCTACACCCCTGTTGACCTCCCTTTCACACTTCCTGTCTCAGACAAACATCAGGTTCCTGAGGGAAACCATTTGTCTCTTAGAAAGTCAGATCCTTCTACTCTTAGGGAAGCTTGAGCTGTCTTTTCATAGTATTTGTCTCTGGTTGTGATCAGCTGCTCATGTGATTCTGTGATTAATGCCTACTTTCTCCTATTATTTGTAAGCTGTATGAGGGCAGAAAATATTTTTATTTTTTGTAACCCAATATTGTCATTGCCTTGCACAAGGCCTGAGAGCCATTACACATGCACTGCATATCTGTTAGAGGGAAGAAAGGAGAGACGAAGGCAAGAGAAAACACCAGCTTGGTTCTTTGACTTGATTAATCTGCATTCTGGGATCTTGAGGACTGTAGCAGTATAACTTTAGTTTTCTAAACTAGCATGGTAAGAAGCATTCCAAGGTAAAGTATGGAGGGCGTGCTTTACAAGAGCAAAGTTATCACCCTCTGAAACAAAATATGGGGTGATAACACTTGTAATAGGAAATGTTTTTGCATGAGCACGTGCTATTCCACCTTATGAGACATAGGACATCCTCAGACTAACATGCTCTCTATATCTTAAAATATCTCAAACACTATGATTTACTTCTCAGCATTCATGAAAATTAAAGCACATTAAAGATGCCCCTTGTGATAAGTCATATGTTCTGATTATCAGAGGCCATTAGTACAATTATGCCTATAGCCAGTAACTTCCAAACGACCTTCCACTAAAAATCACAAATATACACACACACATCCCAGTAGAGGAACCAGCATTAAATCCTTTTTTGGAAACTTAAAGGATGTAAGTAAATATATAAACAGTGGGGAATAGAATTCCTGTTTATATATTAAAATGCTTAACAAATAATCAAACATAAACAATGTTACCCAGAAAGAAGTGAATAACATCAAAAATGTTTTTTAGTTTTTAATTTTATGGGTATTTAAAAGGTATATATATTTATGAGACACGTGATATTTTGACACAGGAATACATTGTCTAATAGTCACATCAAGGTAATTAGTGTATCCATTACCTGAATCATTTATCATTTCTTTGTGTTAGAAACATCCCAAATATACTTTTAGTTATTTTTAAATGTACATTTAAATTATTATTTACCATAGTCACCCCATTGTATCAAATGACTATGCCTTAGTCATTCATATTTCTATACCCATCAATCATCTCCACTTCCCCAAAATCCTCTGTCATCTTTCCATCCTCCAGTAACCATCATTCTACTTTCTATCTCCATGAGCTCAATTGTTTTAATTTTTAGCTCCCACAAATGAATGAGAACATGTAATGTCTGTTTTTTTGTGCCTGGCTTATTTCACTCTATATAATGACTTCCAGTTCCTTCGATATTGTGGCAAATGACAGAATTGTATTCTCTTTATTGCTGAATAGTACTCCCTTGTGTGTATGTACCACATTTTCTTCATCCATTTGTCTGCTAATGGACATTTAACTTGCTTCCAAATCTGAGCTATTGTGAATAGTACAACAGTAAATATGGGAGTACAGATAGCTCTTCAACACACTGATGTGCTTACTTTTGAATATATACCTAGCAGTAGGATTGCTGGGTCATATGGCAGTTATACTCTTAGGTCTTTGTTGTTGTTGTTTCGTTTTTGAGAAACATCCAAATTGTTCTCTATAGTAGTTATACTAATTTGCTTTCCCACCAACAGTGTACAAGGGTCCCCTTTTCTTCACACCTCACCAGTATTTGTTATTGTCTGTCTTTGGATAAAAGCCATTTTGACTAGGGTGAAATGATATCTCATTTTAGTTGTGATTTACATTTCTCTGATGATCCATGATGCTTAGCACCTTTTCATATACCTGTTTGCCATTTGTCTGTCTTCTTTTGAGAAATGTCTATTAGAAAATTGGCCCATTTTTAAATTGGATTATTGGATTTTTTTAATTGGGTTGTTCGAGCTCCTTATATATTCAGGTTATTAATCACTTGTCAGCTGGTAGTCTGCAAATATTATCTCCCATTCTGTGGGTTGTCTCTTCACTTTGTTGATTGTTTCCTTTGCTGTGCAGAAGATTTGAAATATTATATGATCCTATTTGTCTTTTTTTTTTTTTTTTTTTTTTGATTGCCTATGCTTGTGGGCTCAGGAAATCTTTGCCCACTCCAATGTCCTGGAGTTTCCCCCAAAGTCTTCTTCTAGTACTTTCATGATTTGAGTCCTTAATCCATTTCATTTCAATTCTTGTATATGACAAGAGACAGGGGTCTAGTTTCATTCCTCTGGATATGGACATCCAGTTTTCCCAGCACCATTTCTTGAAGAGACTGTCTTTTCCCCAGTGTACGTTCTTGGCACCATTCTTGAAAATGAGGTCATTGAAGATGTGTGGATTTGTTTCTAGGTTCTTTGTTCTGTTTCATTAGTCTATGTGTCTGTTTATATGCCAGTATCCTGCTGTTTCAGTTACTTTTGTTCTACAGTATAATTTGAAGTTAGGAAATGTAATTTCTCTACTTTGGACCTTTTTGTTCAGGATAGCTTTCGCTATTCTGGGCCTTTTGTTGTTCCATATAAATTTTAGGGTAGATTTTTTTTTCTATTTCTGTGAAGAATGTCATTGGTACTTTGATAGGGATTACACTGAATCTGTAGATCATTTGGGATAGCATGAGCATTTTAACAATATTTGTTCTTCCAACCCATGAATATGGAATATCTTTTCATCTTTTGCATGTGCTCTTCGATCTCTTTAATCAATGTTTCATAATTTTCATTGTAGAAATTCTTTACTTCTTATGTTAATTTCTAGATATTTAATTTTATTTGTATCTATTGTAAAAACTAACGTATATATGTACGTATATATACGTATATACATACGTATATATGTATGTACACAAACGTATACGTACATATACGTATATACACGTATACATATATATATATGTGTGTGTATGTATGTGTGTATATATATATATATATATATATATATATATATATATATATATATATATATTAGAGATGGAGTCTTGCTCTGTCACCCAAGCTGGAGTGCATTGGCACAATATCTGCTCACTGCAACCTTTGCCTCCTGGGTTCAAGTGATTCTCCCACCTCAGCCTCCTGAGTAGCTGGAATTATAGACGTCTGCCACCATGTCCAGCTAATTTATTGTATTTTAGTAGCAACAGAGTTTCACCTTGTTGCCCACACTGGTCTCGAACTCCTGACCTCCTGATTTGCCTACCTTGGCCTCCCAAAGTACTGGGATTACAGGTGTGAGCCACTGTGCCTGGCCAGAAACAATTATATTCCTGATTTCTTTTTCAAATTGTTTGCTGTTGGCATGTAGAAATATTACTGATTTTTCTATGTTGATTTTGTTTCCTACAATTTTACTGAATTTGTTTGTCAATCTAATAGATTTTTTGTGGAGTCTAGGTTTTTCCAAATAAAAGATTATATCATCTACAAACAAAGGTGATTTGAATTATTCCTTTCCAATTTAGATGTCCTTTATTTCCTTCTCTCGACTGATTGTTCTAGGTAGGACTTCCAGTACTATGTTGAACAGTATTGCTGAAAGTGGGCATCCCTGCCATATTCTAAATCTTAGAGGAAAGGCTTTCTGTTTTTCCTGTCCACTATGATACTAGTGGTTAGTCTGCCTTATGTGGCTTTTGTTAAGTTGAGGCATGTTCCCTCTTTGCCCAGTTTTTTGAGGAATGTTGAATTTTAGCAAATACTTTTCAGCATCAGTTGAGATGACCATATGGATCTTCTTCATTAAGTCGGTGTGTCACATTGATTGATTTGCATATGCATATGTTGGGCCATGCTTGAATACCTGGGATAAAGCCCACTTGGTCATGATGAATTTTCTCTTTAATGTGTTGTTGAATTTGCCAATGTTTGGTTGAGGGTTGTTACATCAATGTTCATCAGAGAAACTAGTGTTCTTTTGTGATAAGTCTTTATCTGTTTTTTTATCAGGATGACCTCATAGAATGAGTTTAGAAGTAGTTCCTCCTTTACTTTTCAGAACAGTTTGAGTAGGATTGGCATTAGTTCTTCTTCAAATATTTGGTAGAATTCGGCAGTGAAGACATCAGGTCCTGGGCTTCCCCCGCTGCCCCAGGAGATTTTTTTTTATGGCTTTGATGTCATTATGTGTTACTTGGTCTGTTCAGCTTTTGGATTTTTTTCATGGTTCAATTGTGGTAGGTAGTATGTGTCTAGGAACTCTTCTATTTCTTCTAGATTTCCCAATTTGTTGCCCTATAGTTTCTCATAGTGGCCTCTAAGGATCCTTTGCATTTCTGTGGCATTAGTTGTCATGTCTTCTTTTTCATCTCTGATTTTATTGATTTAGATATTCTCTCTTCTTAGGCTGGCTAAAGGTTTGTCAACATTGTTTAGCTTTTCAAAAACAACTTTTTATTTAATTGATTATTTGTATTGTTTTCTTCATTTCATTTATTTCTGATCTGATCTTTATTACTTATTTACTTCTACTAATTTTGGGTTTGGTTTGCTCTTGATTTTCTTTTCCTTCAAAATACATCATTAGGTAGTTTATTTGAAGTTTTTCTACTCTTTGCTGTAGGTGCTTACAGCTACAGAATTTCTTTTGGTACTGCTTTTGCTGTTTCCCATAGGTTTTGGTATGTTCTGTTTCCATTACCATTTGTGCCAGAAAAATTTTTAATTTCCTTCTTAGTATCTTCATTGATCCACTGCTCATTCAGGAGGTTATTGTTTAATTTCCATGTTTTTGTATAGTTTCTAAAATTATTCTTCGACTGATTTCTAGTTTTATTCTCTTGTTGTCAAAGAAGATACTTAATATAATTTCAATTGTTTAAATGTTTTAAGACTTGTTTTATAGCCTTGAGAATGATTCACATGCTGGCGAGAAGAAGGTATATTCTGCAGGCACTGGATCAAATATACTGTAAATATCTCTTAGGTACATTTGGTCTATAGTGCATGTTAAGTCTGATGTTTCTTTGTTGATTTTACATCCAGATGATTTGTCTAATGCTGAAAGTGCCTGTTAAAATTTCCAACCATTATTCTATTAGAGTCTGTCTCTCTCATTAACTTTGTTAATATTTACTTTATATATCAGGATGCCCTACTGTTGTGTAGATACATATTTAAAATTGTTATATTCTATTGATGAATTGACCCTTTTTCATTAGATAATGACCTTCATTTCTTTTTATAGTTTTTTTTTTTAAATCTATTTTGTCTGATATAAGCATACCTGTTCCTGCTCTTTTTTGGTTTCCATTGGCATGACATATCTTTTTCTATCGCTTTATTTTCAGTCTAGGTGTACCTACAAAGATACACTTGGAGGTATAGGCATTGGGTAAATGCCCTCATTCCAAACAGGAGAAATTGGCCTAAACAAAAGGGATACAGGCTCCATGCAAGCCTGAAACCCAGCTGTGTAGTCATTAAATATTAAAGCTCTGAAATCTTTTTTGACTCCATGTCTCACATCCAGGGCACGCTGATGTAAAAGGTGGGCTCCCAAGGCTTGGGCAGCTCCACGTCTGTGGCTCTAGAGGGTACAGCTTCCATGGCTACTTTCACGGGCTGGCATTGAGTGCCTGTGGCTCTTCCAGGTGCATTGTGCAAGCTGTCAGTGGATCTACCATTCTGGACTATGAAGCACAGTGGGCTTCTTCTCACAGCCCCACTAGGTAGTGCCCCAGTAGGGAACCTGTGTAGGGGCTCCAACCCCACATTCTTCCTCCACACTGCCCTAGTAGAGGTTCACTGTGAGGGTTCCACCCCTGCAGCAGACTTCCGCCTGGACATCCAGGCATTTTTCTTATATCCTCTGAAATCTAGGCAGAAGTTCCAAACCTCAACTCTTGACTCCTATGCACCCACAGACCCAACACTACATGGAAGCCACCAAGGCTTGGGGCTTGCACCCTCAGAAGCCACAGCCTGAGCTGAATCTTGGCCCCTTCTAGCCACAGCTGAAGCTGGAGAGGCTAGGACACAGTGCACCATGACCCAAGGCTGAAAAGAGCAGAGGACACCTGGGCCTGGCTGATAAATTTTTGTTTTCCCTCCTAGGCATCTGGGTCTGTGATTGGAGGAGCTACTGTGAAGGTCTCTGAAATGCCCTGGAGACAGTTTCCCCTTCACCTTGGCTAGTAACATTTGGTTCCTCTTTACTTAGGCAAGTTTCTGCAGCTGGCTTGAATTTCTCTTCAGAAAGTAGGCTTTTCTTTTCTATTACATCATCAGACTTCAAATTTCCCAAACTTCTATGCTCTGCTTCCCTTTTAGATATGAGTTCCAATTTTGAATAGTCTCTTTTTCATGCATGTGAGTATACACTTTTAGAAACAGCCAGGTTACATCTTGAATGCTTTGCTGCTTAAAAATATCTTCTGCCAGATATCCTAAATCATCTCCCTCAAATTAAAAGTTCCACAGGTCTCAAGGGCAGGGAAAAAATGACACCAGTCTCATTGCTAAAGCAAAGCAAGAGTGATCTAGTTCCCAATAAGCTCCTTGTTTCCATCTGAGACCCTTTCTCTGTCTTGACTTCTTTGGCCATATCACTATCATTATTTTGGTCAAAACCAGTCAACAAATCTCTAGGAAGTTCTAAACTTTTCCTCATCTTCCTGTCTTCTTCTGAGCCCTCCAAACTGTTCCAACCTCACCCATTTTCCAGTTCCAAATTTGCTTCCACATTTTCAGGTATCTTTATATCAGTTCCTCATGCCTGGTGCCAATTTTCTGCATTAGTTCATTCTCACATTGCTATAAAGAACTGCCTGAGACTGGGTAATTTATGAAGAAAAGAGATTTTATTGATTCACATTTCTGCAGGCTGTACAGAAAGCATAGCTGGGAGGCCATTGGAAATCTATAATTATGGCAGAAGGGGAAGGGGAAACTAGCACGTCTTCCCATGTTAGAGCAGGAGAGAGAAAGTGAGTTAAGGGGAAGGTGCCACACACTTCTAAACCACCAGATCTCATGAGAACTCACTAAGACAAGAACAGCAAGGGAAAGATTCACCCCCATGATTCAATCACCTGACACAAGGTCCCTCCCCCAACATTTGGAATTACAATTCAACATGAGATTTGGGTGGGGACACAGAGACAAATTATATCACTGTTCTATAACCTTCTTGTATTTGAAAATTTATATATTCCTCTGTGTTTGGGAAGTTCTCTGTTATTTTTCCTTTGAATAAACATCCTACCTCTATCTCTCTCTTGACCTCCTCTTTAAAGGAAGTAACTTTTCAATTTGCCCTTTTGAGACTTATTTTCTAAATCCTATAGGTGTGTTTCAGTATTTTTCATTTTTTTGTCCCCTGTGATTGCATATTTTCAAATAGCTTGCTTCAAGCTCACTCTTTCTTCTGCTTGATTCATTCTGTTAAGAGATTCTCATGCATTCTTCAGTATGTGAACTGCATTTATTACCTCCAGAATTCCTCCTTGATTCTTTTTAATTATTTGAATCTCTTTGTCAAGTATTATATTATAGGATTCTGAATACTGACTTGAATTTTATTGAGTTTCCTCAAACAACTTATTTTTTTAACTCTGTGTCCAAAAGGTCACATATATCCATCTCTTCAGGATTGGTTCCTGGTGCTTTATTTTATTTTATTTTTATTGATTTATTATTTTTTTTTTTTTTTTTTGAGACGGAGTTTTGTTCTTGTTACCCAGGCTGGAGTGCAATAGTGTGATCTCGGCTCACCCAACCTCCACCTCCTGGGTTCAGGCAATTCTCCTGCCTCAGCTGGGATTACAGGCACATGCCACCATGCCCAGCTAATTTTTTGTATTTTGAGTAGAGACGGGGTTTCACCATGTTGACCAGGATGGTCTCGATCTCTTGACCTCGTGATCCACCCGCCTCGGCCTGCCAAAGTGCTGGTATTACAGGCTTGAGCCACTGTGCCCGGCCCCTGGTGCTTTATTTAGTGTACTCAGTGAGGTCACATTTTTTGTGGTTGGTCTTGATGACTGTGGACATTATGGAGATCTGGGTATAGAAAAGTTAGGCATATTATAATCTTCACTGTCTGGGTTAGTTTTCACTTGTCTTCTTGGTCAGGCTTTCCAAGTATTCAAAGACACTTGAGTGTTGTACTCTATGCTTTTGGTCACTGCCGCTGTATCTGCAATATGAGACACCAATCTAGTAACACTGTGGCTGTTACAGACTCATAGAGGTGCTGCCTTGGTGGTCTTGGAAAAGACCCAGAAGAATTGTCTGGATTGCTTGGCAGAGACTCTAGTCCTCTTCCCTTACTTTCTCCCAAAAATAATAGAATCTCTCTCTCTGTGCTGAGCTGCCTAGAGCTGGGAAAGGGATGACATATGGACTCCTGTGGCTGGGACAGTGCTGTGTCAGACTTGGGTCTTACAGAAGGCCCATGATAACCACTCCTGGCTACTGCCTATGTTCACTGAAGGCCCTAGGGTTCTACAGTCAGCAGGTGGTAAAGCCAGCCAGGCTTTATTGAGATGAGGTTTCACCATGCTGGTTTCACCAGGCTAGTCTCTAACTCCTGACCTTAAGTGATCTACCCAACTCAGCCTCCCAAAATGCTGGGACTACATGCGTGAGCCACCATGCCTGCCTACAAAGCTCTCTTTTCTCTTCTCTCCCTTGTTTTCAAGCAGAAAGAGGAACTCTCCTCTGGAGCTGTGATTTGTGCTGACTGGGGTCAGTGGGGAGGGCAGGTGTAAGTACTGCATTGGCCACCCTGGCTGGTATTTGACTAGGTTGCATGACCTCTAGTTCCACTGGCTCTGAGCCCAGAACAGGGCCAGGACTTGCCCAGGAACATCACTCATGGTGACCTACATTACCTTTCAAGTTTATTTAGGACCCCAGAGCACTTTAACCCATGGTGGCAGAGGTAGCTGAAACACAGGTTGCAACTGCTAGAATGAAGGATTCCTCTCTGGCTAGGACTGATCTAAATAATCCCTCTATGGGCACAAGCTGAATTCTTGCCAGTGTTACTTTCTTTCTTGTCAAGAAAGCACTGATTTCCACATAAAGTCCCACAAACATTGTACTCGCCCCACCCTAAACATACAGATTTTTTCTCCATGCCATGCAGCTGCTGCCAGGGGGTGAGAGAGGGGTGGTATTGGTAATTCAAGAGTATCTTTCCTACTCTCTACAGACAAACTTATTCTTACTCTTCCCTCCCCTTTTTTACAAGCAGAGGTGTCTCCTCCTGTGGCCATCACTGCCTGGGACCCA
This sequence comes from Callithrix jacchus, assembly GCF_049354715.1. NCBI lineage: Eukaryota > Metazoa > Chordata > Mammalia > Primates > Cebidae > Callithrix > Callithrix jacchus. The sequence goes on from NC_133505.1 coordinate 64,314,427, forward strand.
CAAAAACACTGCATGGCTAGTTAAAACCAGATTCTGTGATTGCTAACCTCATTTTTTTTTGGCTAGGTGATAATTTCGGTTTCCTGCAGAGGGGCTGATTGGTAAAGTTCTATTAGGCCATCTTGCTGTGCTGGAATCCTCCAAAATATATTACAGATGAAACACTATAACCATCTATTCCATTATGTTTTCTGCCTGGAATAAATGCTAATGTAAGGACTACGTATTCTAACTACATTTTTGAAACACTGGACCTAATTCCATTTGCCTGAGCTAGCCAAAAATCCACTGTCTCAAAAGCATGCAATGGTTCCTTACACATACACACCTCCCTAATCCCAGATAAACAAAGAGTGGTTTCTGCAACTGAATCACTTAGCAATTGCTTTTTGTCCACAGCTGATACAATCCTGGAAAATGTGATTCTTCCCATAGAAGATAAGTCCATAAATTAGCCATAGGGTAACAATTCAGATAATTTCAGTTTTGTCATGAAAAAATCAGAAAGCAGGTCTCTTTTCCATACATTAATAAAAGTTCTCTTTTCTTTCCTTTTTCTCTTCTCAATTTCACCAGAATTGTTCTAAATTAGCTAAACTGACATTATTTTATCTTTTAACCCTCAGTCACTGCACAAACATTGATTGAATGTCTATTATATCCTGCTCACATACCAGCACCAAGCACAGTCACATTTCTTGCTCTTAGGGAACTTACAGAGCTTACAGAGGCAGACGACAAATACATACACACGTACACATCAGTAAGAGTTTAGATGAAAAAGGCCTCACTAAGTTGGACTTGAGCTTTAAATAACAAGGAAAAATTTAGCCTCGAGACATTGTAAAGAAGAATGCATTCCAGGTGGAGAGGTCTGCAAGGGCAAGGCCCCAAGACTGCAGCAAGCTGAGTATGTTTGAGAAACAAACCGAAACTCAATGTAGATGGAGCATCCTGACAGAGGAGAAGGACAGTAACAGATCAAATAGAAGCAAGTCAGGACCCAGATCTTGTAGCAATCTGTAGGCAGCAATAAAGAGATGATCAGGTTTTACTCCAAGGAAAAGGAGAAACTATTGAAGAATATTAAGCCAGAGATGGAATTAAGCCATAATTTATATTTTTGAAATATTATTCCAGCCACAATGTGATTAATGGATTATACTGTTGAAACTAGAAACAGAAATGATAACTAGGAAGTTATTACAGAAATCTAAATAAGTGCAACGATGGCCTGATCTAGGATTGTAACAGTTAAAACAAAGAGAAATTTAATTTAATTTGGAAAGTCAGCTGAGAAGACCTGTGGATGGATTCAATGTAGGAAATAAGGAAGAGAGAAATAAGAGATAATGCCTATGTTTTGGACCAGGCTTCCAAGAAGGAGGAAGATGATAATACCTATTAAGCAAGGAGAAAAACTGTTTGGAGCAGAGGGAAGAGGGAGGAAGAAGCAATCAAGTGTTCCCTGTTAAACATATTAAATTTGGAATACCTAGTAAAGTTTACAGACAAGGAACACAAAGATAATTACTATGCTCCAGCATTTAAAGTTCAGTCCTTATTCCAAAGTGAATACACCTTTAGAAAGGACCTCAGAAATTATCTTATTCATCTAGCATTCACAGCATAGAACTGGCCTACTTACTGATCACAGAATTAACCTTCTATGTATCATTCTGGATACTTGTTGAGCATTATTACAAAGAGTAATAACAAAAATAATGGAAGTATTACCATCCAGAGATCTTGCTACAGTTTGCTTACTGTTAAGAATCACTTAGCACTTTGTATGTTCGTGACTGATTTAATTAGGTGAAACTTGATTCTAAGAGCGTGTCTTCAGAGAGGAGTTAACTAAAAAGGGTAACTGTTCTAAGTATAACTGGATTGGCTTCCAGTACATAAAAAGGACGTTACTGAAATATCTGTTGAACCCCAAATAGAATCTACAGTTCAGTTAGAAGTATTTATTGTACCAATGTTTATTTCTTAGTTTGGATGAATGTATTATGGTTATGTGGAATGTTAAGGAAAGGAGAGTAAAGGTATACAGGAACTCTCTGCAATAGCTTTGCAACTTCTGTGCAAATCCAAAATTCTTCCAAAATAAGAGATTATATTAAAAAAAAAAAAAACAAACACAGAGATGCTGATATATGTCATATAACCAAAATGGATGAAGTACCTCACAAGATCTAGAACTAGGAAAGAAAAATTAAATTGTGCTGATAATCATATGCAGAATATTTGCCTCTGATAGCAATTGAAGAAACACAAATCAACATGAGATATAATGTGCTTCTTATGCGAGCACCCAATTTATAATGATAACCAATACTGAGTAGAGTTAGGGAAAAAGATCCCTTAATACACTGCAAAGGATATTCATCATGACAGGATCTTTATATTTAAGCTAATAGAAAACTTGCCCCACACTGGAATAAGAAAGGAATTTTTTGGCTCAAGAATCTGAAAAGTTTAACGTTAAGTAAAGTTTCAAGTGAGAACTGGTCCAGTATATAAAAATTGAGATTCTTTTTTGTCTCTCCTGCTTGACCCTAATGTTATCTCCACATGTGCATGGGACTGTAGCAATTCCCACAGCTGTATTTTTCCTCTTTGCACCAGGAAGCCAAAAGAATTATTTTTTCTGATAGTCTTGAAAGAGAAAATATTTCTTACCTCAATGGCCTTAATTAAGTTATGGGTCCATATCCCTGATCCATTCACTCTGGCCTGAAGGATGACTTCACAGGGGCCAATCCTTCTAACACCCTCTAGATGAGACTGTGAGAGGGAAGGTCCGTTAAAGGATAAAGGGGGTGGAGAACACTGTTAATAATTTCTTGAAGGAGTGCTATAATATAATTTAACTTTTATGGAAGCTTTTTAAAAATCATGAATTTCAAACATTTCCAGCATTTACATTTATCTCAAGTAATCAAAGTTGTACAAAGAAAGAAAACACGCACAGGAGATATTCTGGTAATTTTATACATATACATTTTGAAGTAAACTAAATGTCCAGCTATATTATGTGTGTTACATGAGTTACAATGCATTGCTTAATGGACTATTATGCAGCTGGTAAATGTTATGTTTTAAGAGAATATTTACTGGTAAATAAAAATTGTACTGTACTACTAAGTTCAACAAATAATTATTGATGGTCTACTGGGATACATCAATGAAGAAAAGAGACAAATATATCTGCTCTCTTGTCTTTTAAAGAAAAATTAATAATATTACAAAGAGCATCTAGAGTTTTTAAAAAATCAAGATTCTCAGTTGCATGCACACATATATATCTGCAAAACACCAAGATTTCCTATGCCTTCACACACAAATATCTACAAAGTTGTACATCAATGTTAGAAGTGGTTTTCTCTGGCTTGTGCTTTAAATAAGATTTGTTTTTTCTGTTTTCTTCTTTACTCTATTTTCCAAATTATCTACCACAAACATGTATAGTAATTGCTTTTAAATTAGAAAACAAGTTTATTTTTTTAAAGAGTAGATATTGACTTGTGCTGATATCTTGCCATTTGTAGAACACCTGCTAAATATTTAATTTATTTCTTTTCATTCTTACATAATTTGGGGTTAGGTGATGAAAATGGAAGAGAAGAGAGGATGTTGAATCTATTATTCTATACTGAGAACTAATTTATCTAATTTGCTCAAATCAAACACTTCTTATGTCAAACATCATTCCTTTTAGTAAATGTTAATGATAAATTTATATTCTACAAGATAGAATTGCTATTTTTAGATCTGAGAAAAACTAAAATTGGATGCAAGGAATGGATGTTACCTATTTTTATTATCTAAGATATGATTTTAGAGAGAATTATAATTTCATATTATAAATTCCCACAGCATGACTTCTGTCATAGATTAAAAATGACTCTCATACTGTCCAAGACATTTTGCATTAACCTTGGTGTGTAAATTCCAAAGCCATTCCCAGAGTAGAGATGCTTTTAAAGAAATTTCCCATGAGAAAACAAAGTGTCTGACTTTCAGTAACAGGAAAGAATGAACTGTTCACTCAAACAACCAACTTCTCTGAGTTAAATGCTCACTACCATCATCAGTGGTAACAATCTTCCTTACATGTATGAGCTAAAGTTTTTAAAGAAAGCACATCCTTTGGAATTAATTCCTATACGCAGATCATATTGTGTATTAAACTTAATTTGAAGAACTTTGACCTCTTGGGGTTGAACAATTGGTCAAATAAGACCATAAAGATTTCCCGGAATTTGTTGGATGAGTGTTGAGTGAATCCAAACTTACTCCCAGGAGCATTACGACTGAGTTTCTATTCCATCACATATTGAACAAAAATCTCTGAGAGCCCTTTGTAATCTAGAAAGTTTAGAAAGGTCTTAAGCATGTGAGGTGTTTTCTGAACATTCTGACATCCTGGTTTGAAGGATTAATGACTCCCTCCTAATTCCCAGAAGATTCTGTTGCAAAGCTGGCCTCGGATTTATCCCAGAAAGAAACAAGAACAATCTGCTCACTAGATCTTTTGACACTTTTTCTTTTGTTATTTTTTGGACACCATCTAAAGAATCTTGATTCATTAGTAACAAATATCAGGTGTGTCCATTATTTTCATGAACAGGATGTCCAGTGAAGTTACACAGGTTTCAGGTACTTCTCAATTCAAAGTATGTTTGCAGATATTTGGTAGTAATAGATTTCCACTATATAAGAGCTCCGTAATCATTTAGTATGGGAGACTGTTTAAAACACGTGGAGTAAAACAACTGTTGCCAGAGTAATGGAGCGCCATTTATAAAACAAAGGAAGGCAGCCGAACCTTGCCATAGGAAGTTTAACTTCTTTTGAAGCAAGAAACTGTGACGTTACCAAGGCTAATGGCAGGCCCATATTTACTTATTAATAGATCTTTTCAGCAAAAAAGTAATTAGAAATAATATCAGGGGTAAGTATTTAATTACTAACTAGATTAATAGTCTATAAATTTTATTATCAGTATTTTCATGAATTTCTCAGAAATGTGAAACTTTTAATAATCTATAATCTCAAGATTTGGAAAACAGATCAACTTTTTAAAAAAAAATTTTTAAGACTCAAACACTGTCCAGAATCAAGGTCCATAGAACAATGGCAGACAAAAAGTCTTCAAGGTAATTTTTAAATTTTTCTGCAAAACATCCTAACAATAACATTCAACTATTTAATCCAGCAGTTAAACATTAAAATACTCAGCTAACATTCATGACTCAATATTAAGAAACCCACTCAACAGAAGTCCAAGAAGATGTTCTAATGCCTAAAACAAATGACAGTGCACAAACAGTAATTAAAACTGAAGAAAAGTCTATTCCAGCGTTTAGAAATCACATATTGTCCTTCAACTGCTGTAACAGAATATGCTATTAGACAACAAAATGTACAGAGTGCAACCGTGTGGCTTTATAGAAATATATTATTTAAGATTAAAAAGTAGAAGGAACTAATTAAACTAACAATCAGGTAACTAATTGCTTAGTATCCACAAAGATGAGTATCCACAAAAATGTGAAAAGCTCATCAAATTGTCCTGGCCTTGCTCTTCAGGAGTTTACACTCTGGACAGTTCAGGTTAATTTGGATTTTGCATCTGCAATTAACAAATACTATTGTCTTCTACACAAATTATATTTACTGTAAACCTAGCAAAGCTTGAACTTCAGGATCTTTCATGTGCATGGGCTTCTTTCAAGGCCCTTGAAGGGGCCCTAGCAGTATATTTACCAGTGATATGTTTTTGATCATATAACTGCAACCAGGTGAAATTCCTGTTTCTTTCTACAAGGAGCTTTTCTCCATCATACTTTTCCTTATGTTGGATAGTGCTGAAGTGACCATGGGCATTCAGGGGATCTGGCTAAGGGTATTTTCAGTTGGCTAATCTTTAGTTTTGACTTGGTGGGATATATCCATGCAGTTTGAAGTCATTCTCCAGTATGGTTAAACACTCTTCAACCACATGGGTGTACACTTGATGTTCAGGAGCTATCCTACTATGTCAACTCATTCAGCATCAAGTCACAATTATGCAATACATAAAAGTCATGATTCAAAAATGCCCTGTGGCATCTGGCACTGGAAATGTTGTGTAATAAAGGAGAAACAAAATTATTCAGTTTACCCGTGACCCGATGAATATCTTAGATGAATTCATACATAATCGAATCTAATAAAATGGCAATGTGGTTTTCAATTGTTCCAATATTTTAAATATATTATCTAAATAACATACATTATATGTTTATAAAATACATTGTGTGTTAATATTTGTAGCCAACATTTACACTATACCAGATATAGGTCTAACCACTTTACGTTTGCTTGATTCTCAAATTAAACTGAGCAGGTAATATTATCAACCCATTTTACAAAAGGAGAAACTGAGTGAAAAATCACACATTTTTCTAATACAAAATAAAACCAAATTTGAACACAGTTTCCTTACTAGTATTCATTTACTAGTGACATTTGTTTTTCTCTTTTTCTTTCCTCCCTTTGCTACCACAGCACTTCTCACCTTCTGAAATAACAAACAGGTAATAAATGTAAGTGATGAAATCAGTTTAGTGTTCTAACATTCAAAACGAAGCTATTTTTTAAATTAGATCGCCTAGAATTTAGACTAAAATAGAAAACTTCTTTATCATCTTCCTTTCCTAGCAGGTACACTTCTTGTAGCCTTCCAAAGGATTTGACTTTATACTGAGATTTTTAGTTTCAATTCTGTAATTTACATAGACCCAATTCTCCTACTGCCACATAGAAATAACAACCCAAGTCCCTGGAATATTAAGATGGCACACCACTATCCATGGCCAGAGTACTTGGAACATTCCACGTAGATCATCATAACTTCATTTTCTGACTCCTAAGTATTTCCCGAACTTTCTTTTGAGCTCTTCTATCTATTTTGAGGAACACTGTGTCTCTAGCATTTCTGGGTTTTAGCAGGGTTTTCATGCTTTTTGAATTTAGAAACTTCTAAGAAACCCTCTTCTCATTTTTGTTTCCCTTTTTTCTACCATCCACTGAGTCCCTGCAAACACATCTTACTACTTCTTTATATTTGTTCAAAGTATTTCTCATGTCTTACTCACTTTTTCTCAGTTCATAACATTTTTTTCTTGCCTGGAGGAGGGGAGAATGGTTGGTGGGAAACACAAATTTAGGAAGAGAAGAATAAAAACATATTGATTAAAAAATGTTAACATTTTATTCCTTGTAACAGAGACTGAGTAGATCTTCCAGCTGTGTTTCCTTTTCCAGGGCAGTCAGGAAAATGGTATTTCCCAGCCATCCTTTCCATTAGGCTGAAGCTATCTGAACTGATTTCACTTAACGGGGTGTGAAAGGAAGAGGATGCTGCACTTTCAGGTCTAGCCCTAACACCTCCAGTCATATCCTCCATATACTCTCCTTTTTCTCAAATACTGGAGCCAATATTCTCTATGGAAGGAGCTTGGATCCCTGAGTTACTGACCAAGAGCAGCCAACAAAGGAGCTGCTTGACTGATAGGGTTTGGCTCTGTGTACTCACCCAAATCCCACGTTAAAATGTAGTCTCCAGTGTTAGAGGTGGAGCCTGGTGAAAGGTGATTGGATCATGGGGGTGGTTTCTCATGAGTTAGCACCACCCCTAGTGCCGTCTCAAGATAGAATTCTCATGAGATCTGGTTTTTTAAACGTGTGTAGCACTTCCCCACTTCACTCTCTTTTTCTTCTGCGCCTGCCAAGCAGGACATGCCAGCTTCCCCTTCAGCTTCCACCATGACTGTAAGTTTCCTGAGGCCTCCCCAGTCATACCTCCTGTATAGCTTGTGAAATCATGTGCCAATTAATCTCTTTTCTTTATAACTACTCAGTCTCAGTTAGTTCTTTATAGCAATGTGAGAATGGACTAATACACTGACCCATCCTACAACTGGGTGTCAGTGAAGAATTAACTCTTATTGTGCTTAGCCACCGAGTTCTGAAAGTTTCTGGTATTAATTATCCAGATGAATATATTCCTACTGCAGTTATTTGACATATACTTAGTTTTAAACTGAGATGCTCAAGTATGTAGTAAATAAAGTAAGTGACCCCATCTGGAGTCATACTTGTTAATTTTACTTAAAAATGCATATGTAGAATCACATTTGTAAGTTTATGTATCAATTTTTATAATTATCTATTGAATGTGTATTCCAAGTCAGACATCGAAATTTCAAGTCCCCTTAACTTTTCAACATTATCCACTTATTTTGCCTTAAATATTGATTACAACATTGCTACCAGCTGTATATTTGTACAGGAGCAATCCCAAATATGTTCACTGATTTAAAAAAAAATTGACGACTTCTTGGAATCTGAAGTAAGTGACAAAAATCTTGAGTTGATGTCAGAGAAAGCAGCAAAGTAAATCCTCTCCCATTCCCAGCGCCAAGCTGGACTTCAAGCTCGCCAAGATATACAGATGTGTGAATAACTCTCTGTCTATTCTCTAGAGAAGAAAGAATATAAATGCTGTCAAATGCATACAGATAAATTCTTTATCCAACTAACGTTTCTAACTAATGTTTATTGTCCGTGAATGTGTCTATATATGTATTTTTAACAAAAAGCAAAATGTTTAAAACTGAACTTAATAGCATTTTCATATATTACAATATCTCAAATTGACTAGCTCTAGATAAACCTATTCCTGTATAAGTGAGAGTTTGAATTCAAAATGAAAACTACAAATTTATCTTGTTTTACTCATGTATCGCTATAGCATGGTAATCGTTTGAAAGCTGTGTAACATTTTGAAATTGATGGCAGCTACATTTTATTTCTTCGGAAAGCTATCTCATGTTGTTTCATAACATTAGAGAATTTTCTAGGGGGGAGAAGCTTCCAAAATGTTCACTTTGACAGTGGGGAAACAATAATCAGATACTGTCTCACACAAGTCAGAATGATTATTATTAAATCAAAAAATAACACATGCTGGTGAGGTTAAGGAAAAACAGGAATGCTTATACGCTGCTGGTGGGACTGTAAATTAATTCAACCATTGTGGAAAGCAGTGTGGCAATTCCTTAACTTATAACAGAATTACCATTAGATCCAGGAATTCCATTACTGAGTATATACCCAAAGTATAAATCATTCTACAACAAAAATACCTGCACGTGTAAGTTTACTGCAGCACTATTCACAATAGCAAAGACATAGAATCAACCTAAATGCCCATCAATAGAAAACTAGGTGAAGAAAATGTGGTACTATACACCAATAGAATACCACGCAGACATAAAAACGAATGAGATTATGCCCTTTGCAACAACAAGGATGGAGCTAGAGGTCATTATCCTAAGCAAACTAATGCAGGAACAGAAAAATCAAATAAGTGAGAGCTAAGCAATGAGAACACATGGACACAAAGAGGGGATCAGACGCTGGGGCCTACTTACAGGAGGAGAGGGAGAGGTGGGAGTCGATCAAAGAAAGTACCTATTGGATACTGTGCTTGTTACCTGGGGGGTGAAATAACCTATACACCAAACCTTCACGAAACACGGTTCACCTGTTTAACAAACCTGCACATGTACCCTTGAACCTAAAATAAAAGTTTTTAAAAAAAGAATGTAGAAATAAAGGCAAAGCTTAATTATCTTGCTCCAAGTCTTAGAGACAGCTGCTGGTGTCAGATATGCCTATAAAATCTCATGTTTTGCTTCCCATTTTCCTTATGTCTCATTAGAGAGATCCTCCTATTCCAAAATAAATCTCAAAAGTTTAAAAATCATTTTAAGTTCTACTTTTTTAACTTTTCATATACATAATCTTAATATTTGAGAGCAACTTTCCACAACACAATGTCATATAATTTTTTCCTTTTGTGATTTTCTAAATAAAATTAGCAACTAAAAATTTCCTCAAATGTATGCCTATAGAAAACTACAAGTATTATTTCTTAATGGAATCCCAGGGTCATAAAATCTTTAATTTTAATAAAGGAATTTTCAGTTGTTCTTAATATTTTTACAGCAAATGTGTCATACTTTAATATTAAGATGAAATTTGAATTTCCAAATGCAACAAGAAACAAGCAGAATTTTGTAAGCTAACTCATACGGAAGTTCTTTAAGATAAGCAAATCGCAAGTTTTTAAACATATTTTTAAATTTTAATTGACAAATAATAATTATGTATATTTATGGGTTGCAATGTGGCATTTCAATCTATGTATACATTACACAAAGATTCAATCAAGTTAACTGACATATTCATCACTTCCCCAATTTATCATTTTTAATGGTAAGACTGTTAAAAATCTGTTTCAGCAATGTTGAAATATACAATGTGTTATTAACTGTAGCCACTATGCAGTGCAATATGCCACTAACACTTATTTCTCAGTAGTCTAACTTAATCATTGCACCCTTTTATCAACATTTTCTCTTTCCCATCCCTCATCCTATCCCCCAGCCTCTAGTAATGACCTTTCTACTTTGTTTCCATGTGATCAACTTTTTTAGATTCCAAATACCAGTGAGATCATACAGTATTCATCTTTCATGCCTAGTTTATTTTGCTTAGCATGATGTCTTCCAGTTCCATCCCTGTCCGAGATGACATTTCTTTCCTTTTTTAAGGCTGCATAGTATTCCACTGTGTATTTATATTAGATTTTATTTATTCATTCATCCATTGATGGACATTTAGGTTGCTTTCATATCTGGGCTATTGTGAATAAAGCTAAAATGAACATGGGAATGCAGATATCTCTTCAAAATACTAATTTAAAATCTTTTTAACAAACAGCCATGCATCACTTAACAATGGCGATTTGTTCTGAGAAATATTTTGTTAGGCAATTTCACCATTGTGCAAACACCATAGACTGTACTTACACAAACCTAGATGGCATAGCCTACTACACACCTAGGCTATACAGTATATCCTACTGTCCTGGAGGCTACAAACCTTTACAGCAGTTACTGTATTGAATACTATAGGCAATTGTAAAACAAAGTTAAGTATTGCATTCCTAAACATATGTAAACATAAGAAAAATACAATAAAAATACGGTATGAAAATTTTAGGAGACCACCATTGTATATATAGTTCACGGACATCGTTGTGGGGTGCATTACTGTGTACCCAGGAATAGAATTGCTGGATCATATAGTAATTCTATTTATAGTTTTTTGAAACCCTCAAAGATAACTCACACTCAGAAGCTGTTAAATTGTTGGCCAGGCGCGGCGACTCACGCCTGCAATCCCAGCACTTTGGGAGGCCAAGGACAGATCACGAGGTCGAGAGATCAAGATCATCCTGGCCAAAATGGTGAAACCCCATCTCTACTAAAATATAAAAAAATTAGCTGGGCGTAGTGACGCACACCTGTAGTCCCAGCTCCTCAGGAGGCTGAGGCAAGGGAATCTCTTAAACCCGGGCAGCGAAAGATGCCATGAGCTGTACCACTGCACTTCAGACTGGGCAACAGAGCAGCAAGACTCTGTCTCAAAAAAAAAGGGGAAGCTGTTTGTCATCCAACTATAATTTTTTTCTACAGTTTAACAAACCACAAATTGTTCAGCTGCAGAATAGACCATTTAAGCTATTTTAGTATTAAATCTACATATGTGTAAATTGCATTCTTGTTTCTATTGGTGAGGCTAGCCAAGCAATGAAATTACCTTCAGTGTTAAAGAAAAAGAAATGTTTCTGGTTTTAAACTTATTTCATAGGCTAAACTAATTTGCAACTTTAAATGTTAGTAGGTTAATAAATCAATCGAAAAATTTTTATTAGGTAGGATTCGCAACATTTGTTTCCTGTCTCTCAGGGCCCACTATCCTTTGTTGCCTGATGTCCAATATCTTGAAAACATTTGTTTCATAAATTTTGTCTGTATTTTTCTTTTTCTTTCTTTGTTTCAGGAGGGGAGGTAGTTCCAGCTTCCAATACTACTTCCAGGCTGGAAGCTGCAATATTTAAACACATTTTAACAAAAAAGGATTCATGAAAAATTTTTGAAAGAGGGAAAGCCTTGAGATGAAATCATACATGGTGACTTGCTAGTCATTGTGAAGTAGCACAGAAAATAAGAATGAAAATTTAACAGACTTATTATTTAACCCAGGCACAAGAAGACTGACTTAGCTTACTTAGAAAATACATGGAAATTGATCATTTTACTTATCAGTAAACTTAGGGTAATTTTTCCTGCAGACACAAAGCAATCACTCAAAAATTTATTTATTGCTCCATCATAGGACCCAGGACAATGAAGCAGCCTCTCTCTGGAATACATCTAGTTTGTTGGCAGAGATAAATCAGAAAGTGCTGAAACTACAAAATGTGTTAAAGCTTCTGCTTGAACAGGGGACAAATCATGTTCACCCATCTTTTATTGACCGAAACTCATGACATACTTATCGTCATCTAGGGAGGGCTGTGCAAGGAGGGGTTCATGTGTAAGGTTTCTGAATATTGAGAACAATAATAAAATCTACCATGCTCAGTAAAAATTAAACTAGTGATTCTTACCCTCTTTTGAATTCTTAGGGAGGTTTGGACTCCCTTTTCAGAAAGTCCAAATATATTAATATATAACAAACATAAATATTTATCATATAATATCCTGGGCTTTGTGAAACCCCTGTAATATTCCCAAGGACCAAAGGCAACTGGGTGTAGGTTAAGAACTCCTGATTAAATAGCTTTGATGTTTTATAGCTTCAGGCCTGGAGAAATTTTAGACAGGTATTACAATTTTTGATAAAATTGAAAGGTGGTATTTTGAGAAAGCCAGAAGATACTCTAATCCTGCTGACTATAAATCATAATCTGTTTGTATATACAACAAAGTATTTCATGGACTAAATATAAAGGAATGGATTAAACATTTGTGATACATAACATTAAAAGTTATTTAATCCACCATTATTTATGCTTCATTTTCAGAAATATTCATTGAGCCATCTTAACAAAAAATGTTCTTTCCACTAAAGCAAGTTGCCAAACTTCATTTGAACTTTTAAGTCAGTCACTTGATTGAGCCTGTGAGAATAACAGAACACCTGTTAGCCAAGCAATGTTACTTGTGCTTCTTGTAAGAAATCTTGCCAAATTTGTCACACTGTGAGACTACACATGCTTCATTAGAAGAGAAGACTGTGATAACATTGAAATCAGAAATAAAAAAAATATTATTTCATTTCTGTTTTGATGACTGGAAAAGAAAACAAATCAAGAACAAGAAGAACCAAAGAGGCCAAAGAGTAAATTATTTTTGTTTAGGACACAATTTTATTAATCCCATTTTGATCTGTATTTGTTATTTATACTGATAATCATCATAAAGCATATGAAAACAGGTGAGAAAATATTTACTGGCCTAAGAAAAAATATTGTTTTATGATTTTTAAATATTTAATTAGAATTTAGATAGCATAAAATTAAAAAGGTATATTTAATAACAATGAAAACATAATACATGAATTTTCTTAGATCTTTTCAGGACAAGGCGGAAAGCAAATAAATTAATAAAACATGATGCCATAATTGAATGGACATTGCAATAATCAGATTCCCAAAATTCAAAATAGAAAAATTCTAGGAGTGTTTATTTACAAATATGGAGGAAGGGATCAATATCCTGACCTTACTCTCCAGCCTCCATCTGATCTACTGGGGCTTCTCATTAGTAAAAACCACCCTGAAGAAGCCAGAAGTCAAAGAAACCATTTGATGTGAGGACTGGATCTGGAAGGACAAATGGGAGGTGTTCAGCCCAAATTAATAAATGCGGAATTAGATGATTTTGAGAAAATTAACTAATATAATCATATGAGTGTATCGTATTCTAGATATATATCTTTTAATTCCAAAATAGGATTAAATCCTATTTTATCATTATTTTCCCCTGCTACTTCTGTGAAGAGAAAGGATGAGTGAAGCGAGGGAGCAGATCCTCAGAGACACACAGACTTAATGGTCTATAAAGTCCTTGCAGCAGGATGGTACAATTTATGTGTCTTCTGATCCTAAACCTACCATGTATTTACCACACAATAAATATGTATTGAATCAATTGAATGGATAACTGAACAAATTATATTTAAATGAGATGGGATGAATGTAAATAAATCTTAGCAAGAATGAAAACCAATATAACACAGATTGTGAACCCTAAATGTAACTTCTTTGGTGGTTTCTTATAAATTTATGTGATAGAGAAATACTTTAATTCTTTAGCACCTTGCCGTAGGTTTCAAAATTGTTATCCCTTTAAGTAATCTCCTCCAATTTTCTACATGTCTGAATATACAACGGGCCCTATGTTTTCAATTTGTGTTATGGTAAGAAGGTTCTCAAAATATATCACTACCAATTCCTCCAGTTTTCTTTGGGTATTATATTGTAACATATGAATTCTAAATGAAAACAGGATGATTTGATGGAATGAATGAGTACTCACTTAGGCCACCCAGAGAAGTAAATCTCCACACTTTCATGAGAGCCATGGGAGCCTTGTTCTCTTGGACGCAATTTGGCTCATCCAGAGAGCAATCATCTTTAAATAACATAAGTAGAAGTCAAGGTCCCTTAGAGACCAAAAACGTGTAGCTAAACCCATTTGTAAGTAAGTTCTCACTTGGCTGAAAACACTACTCCATATGTAATTCACACTCTGCAAGCAGGTATCCTCAGGCTAATTATGAAGTCATTCTTCTCTGTTCCTTTGCTTTTCCTTCTCTCTTTTCTTCTATTCCAGACAACACCAATAAAATATTGTCAAGTAACATAGTCACTTATATGGAAAAGCAAGGAAAGCCATGAGTGTATGTATAATTTGCCAACTCCAATGACTTTATCATGGGACCTGAGCATTTCTTGTTTCTGTGGGGGCTTTTTGTTATTATTATTGCTATTGATATTCAAAGTTTATGTATTCTACCTTAAATATAGATATGACAAAAATATCACATATAGGGTGGATGGTGGAGGAAGAAATCAAAGAAAGGGAAGGAGTACAAGAGAGAAAAAAAAGGGAGGGGGAAATGAACAAAATTTTCATTTACTTATTCATCGATAATTCTTGGATCAGATTTTTTTACATCAAAGTAACAAAAAATGGAGAAAATGTGCAAGGAAACTAATACATCTCATCCCAAATCTTCCAGAATCTTAAATAGATCATGGTCATAGTTTGACAAACTCTAAACCAAGAAGGAAAAGGAGCTATTATAATGCAGGCATTTCTTACTAATTTGGGTAAACTCTAAAGCAGAAATAAATGCTTAGAGGAAAATACGTAAACGCCACAGGCAAGAAAGACCATGGACTTTGGAGTCAGATTATGTAAGTTTGAGCTGTAACTGTGACTCCAAAGAAACAGGATTCTGATCAATTTCACAATTCAATATCTCTAAGATGAGCTAAAAACAATGACTAAATAGAAGCTTTTCTTGGAACTGAGAATATTTCTTCTGGGTTTCTCAGTAAGAAGTCATTAGATGATACAGGAAAAACAAAACAAACAAAATATTATTGGTATATGTGGCCTATAAGAATACTGTCAACACTTCCACAGTGTTCCAAACATTTTGAGGGCTAGTTACTTCTTTAAATCAAAACATTCATCTTTAGACGGTGGCCTTCAACAATCAACCAAAGTAACTAGCAGTCTTGTAAAGCAATTCAATGCAATTTATTACCAAGAGGTATATTTTGAAGACTAGTTTATCTAAGAGGTTACAATATGAAATTATATTGTTTAAGGCTAGACATTCTTTGGGTGATTGAAATTTTAATGGTAAGAATTCAATTACATCACTTCACTTTAAAACTTAAAAAAAAAGAATGTTTTCAAGTATGCACATGTCCTAGGATATAAGAGAAGCTAATATGGGTTGAGCATAGTGGAAAATTGGGGAAAACACAAGATGAACATGTCAAAGTAGGAAAGTATAAGACAACACAGACCCTGCTTAGCCATGATAAGATATTTTATTTTAATCTCAAGCAACATAAAGCAGTTGAAAGGTTTTAAATAGAGGAATATATTTCTATATTCAATTTGTATTAAAATCTTATGGGCTAGATTTTACAAGGGCAAGGGAAGGAATCTTGTCTATTTATCTATTTGATCCTTAGGCATCTAACATAATACCTGATATACAGTGTTTGTCAAGCTAATTTATAGAGACCTTTATGATTGATTGACAGAGCTTGTGGGGAATATGGCAGTTATCACACTCTAATGATCCCTGACTCCTGGTATTCATACTGCTGTATAATCTTCTTTCTTGTAGTGTAGACAAAAACCATGACTTGTTACAACCAACAAAATATGTCAAATGTGATAAAATATCATTTCCTTGATTAGTTTTAATAATGTTGTATCATCTTCCTAGCTGACTTTCTCTGTCACCTTCTTGACTTATATGCTTTGATGAAGCAAGTGCAATGTTGGAGAGATCCATCTGATAAAATATAGCCAACAGCCAGCTAGGAAATGATACCCTCCATCTATCAACCCTTGAAAAACTGAATTCTGGCCAATTTCTCCACTTGGAAGTAGATTTTTTCCCAGTAGAGCCTTGAGATGAGACCCTAGCCCTGGCCAAAACCTAGATTGCATCACAAAAGACCCTGAAGCAGAAGACCAGTGAAGTCATGTCCAGACTCTTGATCTAACAAAAGTGTGCTATAATAAATGTATGTTGTTTGTACTGATATACTACATAGCAATAGATAACTGCTATGAAGTGGGTAAAGCTTAGTTCAGAGGAACTCATTCTTCTCTGGCAATCTCTTTAACACATAGACGGGTGTTCTGAAACCATTTTTGGGGCCTGGAGACCAGACACCCTGACCATATCATAAATTAATTCATTGGTAGTCTTCTGACCTGAACTGGGCCACTCAGAACCTGTCTTCTAAGAATTTCATGCTTGGAAGGGAGAGACAATGGGGTAGAGGTACATTACATCACTAGGGTCACTCCAGGGAAAAAAGGCTGAAGAACTTCTATTTATGAGTATAATTTAGAAAATAACATTTCTGTCACTGGAAATGTGGGTGGATTTCAAAAAGTCTACAGATTTAGACAAAAGAAAAAGAAAAACTAGAATCTATCCATAAAACCTTTACAATCATAATTCAAGGTATAAGATAATGATTGCAGAAATGTATGGCCCCATAATTAAATTTCTGTAACTTAAGGAAGATGCCAGTTCTGGCTGAGCACAGTGGTTCAAGCCTGTAATCCTAGAACTTTTATGACTCTACAAAGTACTCACAATAAGAAAAAAGAAAGCAAAACAAGAAAATAGCATTATTTGTGGTGCTGCCACTTGATTCTTCTCCAGAAGAGGGCAGCACTGAGGAACAGGAATGGAAGACAGACACAGTAAGCCTTTTAAACTCCTGGAGACCCAGTTACGTGAATATTGTAATTAAGCCAAGTCAGAAGAGATACTGGATCCAGGAAAAACTCAGATACAACATTTAGAAGTCTACTTTTTGATATACTACAGGGGGACAAACCTGGATTATAATTGACTATGACTTTTCATTAATCTTAAATCATCTATCAACACAGTTACTAATACGTAAAAATCACCAACAATCTAATAGGGAACCTGAAAGTTTCCTCTCTAGTTAAAAGAAGCAATATTGCTGGTTCATAGTTAGGCACTAAATGACACTCAAAACTTCAGTGTCTATCCAGGGTGCCAGGAGGCAGAGCCACGCTGAACAGAGAGATGGTAATGCGGCATGGCATTCTTTGCCGAATGGTGAGAGCATGGAAATTTGAATAGCCACTTTCCTTCTCTTAAATGTGTATTCATTATCACAAGAAGTGGAGAAACTGACTTGTAAAGCTGGAATGAGATGAAAGATTGGTTTTCTGTGTGGTCTTTCTTCTTGGAGTCTAATTCAAACTATTTACAAAGTCTACCGAAAGCATAACAAAGAACAATGGCAGAACTCTGAATTATTTCAACCCCTTCTTTTTTTATCCCTCAAATTGTATACAGACATAACCATCAAGATCTAAATTTCCCCCTTTATTTTGGAGAGAATGTCTTGCTGAAAGTCTCGTGTGTAGATTTATGGCATAATTTGGCCCAATTTCCTGTCTTAAGGGCATTCAGTTTTGTTTGTCATATTTTTCTGGCTCACCAGCCATTACTTCAACTGTTGTTTGTTAATGTATCTGTTAGCATATTCTGAAAAAGACTAAAATTATACAAGTAATTTTGAAAATAGGAGAAATAATTTCATTTTTAATGAAATAATTGTGCTTTGGAAAAAAATATGAATAATTGGCTATCTAGATACCACAAAAGTTGTTAAATTTACATAAAATATTTATAGAATCTAGATGGAAATAAAATATCTAAATTAATTGTGTAAGTGAAAATTACATCATAATAAACATTAAAATGCTGAACAGAAATTCAAGAGACAAATATCGAAACTAGTGTTAACAAATAGCTTCAACTCAAGTATGAATTCCAAATAACAAGACCTATCTAGAACACTTTGTTGAGAATGAGTTATGGGCCACATCTGTGTTCAGCAAGAAAAATACTAATTAGCAATTTTGGCCATACATAGGTATGGAAAGCAGTGTGCACTGGGTAGAGGATGAAGTGGTGAATATGTGGCATCCCTGTCCTAGCAACATTGCCCACAACTAACCAGCTGGGTGATCTTTTTTTTCAAGTCCTTTTTTCAGCTTTGTTATTTATAAAACAATAGGGTTGGACTTGATTATTCTAAGATTGTTTTCAGTTCTATAATTTTACACGTGTGCAAATTATACTCAGGCATATTAAGAATAAGCACTTAAGAGTACTGATAACATCCATATATTGTAATATATAACTCATCTTGGCAGTTTTTTTCAGAAAAATTTAATGAAAATAATTCAGGCCTAATTGTCATAAAATCTGATTCAAAAGATTGGTAAGAGTTGTGTTTACTGGATAACATTACAAATATATGCCACACACGGTTTTACTAAAACAAAATCAAAATATCAAAGCGTTTCAAGAAGAAATCATTGTTTCTTGTTTTCACACTAGTAGCTAAAATAATTCCATAAAGAACTCTCATAATATTAACATAAAACATCAAACACAGTTATGAGATCTGTCTAAGAAGACTATCTATTCCCTTCACTATTAAGGATTATATGATATGTATGAATTTGAAGGCACTAAATAAATCACTTTTTAAAATCCAAACCTATCAATTTTTTGTTTATGTCCAATCTTACAAAGGAGAAAAATGATGTAGTCTATTAGAAGGGATAGCAACATACAACAGGAAAGAAACGCTATAGTGATTATAGCAAGGCAAGGCATCTTAATGTAAAGTGTTTTAAACCAAAACTGTGTTACATTAAACTAAATGTGGTCTGAGGATGCCTCTGTAGTTGCAGTTTTTACAGAAGGAATTGCAACTTTAGTATATAAACTAACCAAAAGCCTAATTTAGGAGTTTATTTTTGTAACAAATAGCTGAGTCTCAGCCAATCAAGGAGCCAAGCTTTAGTCAATCACAGGTTTCCTACTGATGGGATCATATTCAAACAAGGCAAATGCCTAGCTGTAACCAATCAAGCTGTAACCAGTCAGACTGTGTCTGTACCTCCCTTCTGTTCTCCATCTACAAAAGCTGCCAGCCCACATTGCTGAGCTCTCTGAGCCTCTTCTAGTTCTAAGGGCTGCAGATTCTTGAACTGTTCTTTGCTCAGTTAAACACTGTTACTTTTAATTCATCTGAAGTTTTCTTTTCATTTTGTTTTTAACACCTGAATTCATGGTATCTAGTGATCTGTGTTCACCCAAAACTAAAAAAGTCCCAAACTTACTATAAAGTACTGCCCATTGAATGACAGGGGAATGCCTCTGTCACTTAGATCTCCTTTTATTTGGTACTTTTATAGCTGAAAAGAGAATATGTAAAATATAGATATAGATTAGATATATAGATATAGATATAGATATTTTTCTACCTAACAATTGTTTTATTCTAAAATGATTAAAAATATTTAAAAACAAAAAACCCTCAGAGAAAATTTATGCTGAACATACAAGCTAATTAATAGAACAGCTGAAATTCTTCTTTAGAAAACCAGGGCTAAAAATTTAAGTATGAACAGGAATGAGGATTAGTTAGTTGAAGGGAAAAATTTAGAAACACTGCTGCCAAGGTAAACTTTTCTAAACTTGGGGAAGATCATCACACATTCTAACACAGGCAAAGAAAATCATTTGTTTCTTCTCTTTATTCTTTGTTAGGAGAAGACAACTGAGAATGTACAATCGAAAGGGGAGTTTAAAACTAAGCCAAATAGAGCAGAGAAAGATCTGTGCAGGAAACACCTAAGTTTCCTCAGATGTGGTGTTGATAAACAGTGGCAAGAGATGGAGGGAGGAGAGCTGTGAGATTTCTTAGTTCTTTTCCTCTGAAGTCTTAAGTAGGTTGTTACTCACATGAAGTCCTTGAGTCCACTATGAGGTAGATAGACGAGGTATTTTCTCTAGAGTTATACTGACTCTAAGATACAGAATTTAACCTCTGAAGTAAAATTAAAGGGTGACTGATACCAGATTTGTGAGCAGAGAAGAAGATTGTACTCAGATTTTTCATATCTTATTAAATAATTTTTAATACAGCTTTCATAAAGTTCCTCTGGAAGAAACTGCTGGTTTCTTATCAAAATCCACTTTCCTTTACCTCCACAACAAAATGTTATCATTGGGCACATTGTCTAGCTGGGAAGACACTTCCCAGCCTCTTTTGCAGCCCAGTCTGGCCATGTACATAAATTTCTCTCCACTGCAATGTAAATAGAGATGATGTGAGCCATCTCCTTGTCTTTGTTTTAACACTGGTATTTATTACTTTTTCTCCCTTCCTGTGTACTGGAACACACATACCTGTGACCCAGTTTTTAGCATACAGATGAGGACAATGCCCTGGGGGAAGACAGAGTAATAAGGTAAAAGAGACCTGGGCCCCTGAATCACTGTGTGGATCTGAGATTTC
The DNA here is from genome assembly GCF_049354715.1 of Callithrix jacchus. Taxonomy (NCBI): domain Eukaryota; kingdom Metazoa; phylum Chordata; class Mammalia; order Primates; family Cebidae; genus Callithrix; species Callithrix jacchus. Next base: position 64,335,530 of record NC_133505.1, read on the forward strand.
TCAACAATTTGGTTTATCTAAGGATTGTTACGTGAGCAAAGAATAAAATAATTTTTTCTTTAACTCAGATTATTTGGGAGATTCTTTGTTGTAGTAGCTTCTATACTAAAATATTTTCTGCAGATATTTTCTAACTTATTATTGTGTGTGTGTGTGTGTGTGTGTGTAAGTTAGATGCATAGACATAAATGAAAAAACTATCTGTACCCTTGTACCCTTCACTCTTATAATAAAACATTACCAACATGGCTATGTCTTTTGCATACTCTTTATTAGTCCAAGTTTTTCCTTCCCCCAACCTCCAAAGTTACCATCAGATAATCTTTAATTTGATGTTTATTACTACCACGCGTTTTCATAGTTTCACTAAATATATATGCTTCCTTATATAAGGTGTAGCTGTATTTGCATGTTTTTTCCAGAGGGACTTTATAAAAGTTTCTTCCAGAGGGAATTTATGAAAGCTGTATTCAAAAATTATTTAATAAGATACAAAAAATTTGAGTACAGTCTTCTGTTTTATAACATTATTCAAATGTTATCTTTATCTGCTTAGAATCTTAGTTGCAAACACAGAAGAATCTCCTTTAGCTACTTTACAAAAGTAATTTATCATAGATTATGTAGATCATAGACACTCTAAGATTCTAGGGAAGTTAGAGTCTGAAACTACGGAGTCCAATACATCACAAAAATCTTATCTAATAAAAACCCTCATGCTTCTCATCAGCAACCATGAAGCTATGGGACGTAGAGGAAATATTTTTGTTTCGGCACTGTCTGGCTTTCTTAATAAATTTCCTGAAAGCTCAGAATCTTGGGATAAGAGCCAGGGTTGGGAAATAAATTTACAGTGGAGTAGATGGTGAGAGAACTCCAGAGAGATTTAGCTAACTCTGGAGAGTTTACATTTTAAGAGAAAATGAGCCCCAGGACCTTGGAGATATCCATAGCTTACAAAAAGCCAGGGAGATATCCAAGGCTTGTGCAGCCCTTGGAAAGATGTATGTGCATTCCAGAAGGTGAGAGTAAGAACTCACGATCCTTTGCACTCCATCTCTGGAGGGCAAAAGTTTTCCTCTCTTTTTGGAGGGAAGGGGAAAAACCGCTGTCTCTTTCTCCTGTATGTAAGAAAAGAATTCGTTTTTCTCTGTCCATAACTGAGAAAGTAGCTACTCATACACAAGATTTTTCCACCTGGGTTTCATCATATCACCCCAGAGGTAAGGGATAATTACATGCTTATTTATTGTAAGGTAATAAATAAAAAATCTCTCTCTGATCCAGAACACTTCAGTTGTGCATTCAGAATAAAATTAATAAACATGAATAAAACAATCCCAGCAATGTCTGGGACCAGACGCTAGAAATTCTCACGCTGCTTCTCCCTAAAAGCACTATACATCACCTCTCTACTAGCCAGATGCTTACATCAGATTACTGGGAAACAGGCTCTGGGGTAGAGATTTCTGTGCAAGAAGTTTATCAGGAAACACTCTCAGGGACAACACCTATAAAAGAGTGAAGGAAGTGACACTGGGTAGAGAGAAAACTGTACCAGAGCCATAGTTAAGCCCATAGGGAGCTTTGGACATTCAGAGTTATCCCCAATCTAGACCAAGAGGTTGGACCCCCAAAATTTAGCAGTCATTAGATACAAACTGTCTGGAGAGGGGACAGAGGCAGTTTCCTTTGGCTGCCCTTCAAGAACAAGGCTCAGAGACAGACTAAGCTGAATGCTATCAGCTGCAACACTCATGGCAACTGCAAGGTGAGTGCCTTAATCTTGAACAGGGAATCTTGGCACTCCCTTATGACCTCAACCATACCTAATCACGTCTTCCAAATGTGGCTACCTCCTCACATTGCTCATGTCTAAATCTAAGACCTGCATGGATATATCTCATGGAAGGACTTTCAGAAGTAGTATAGTCAGAAAAGGTTTATCTAAATCCACATGTGTATTCCAGTAAGAGCAAAGGGCTTCCCTGTCCATGACGGAAAGTGTCCACCATACTAATATGTTATCAATTGGCTGCCAATCCTCCAGAGTATGCAACTGTATTTTGACAGGGCAGGAAATGGGAAGTGGGGAGGGAGGTGAGGTCAACATTGGGCATTACCACTAAAAACCTACATGCTTAGCCTGGTGAGCTCAGTAACCTGGTGAACTCTCATGAATAAACCTGGTGCGCTCTCATGAAGAAACATCCATGTTGATCTGGAAAGACTTCGTATTACAAAAGATTTACAGTCATTTCAAACTATGGGTGAGAGTAGACACAGAAATAAGAAAACAAGGTTTACTTATCTAAGTAAGACTTTCTTATCCTACTATAGAAAAAAGTTATTGCAATCAGAATATTGCAAAGGGATCAGGACAATTATTTTTTAATAAATATTGGTATAAATTTCCATGTTCCCCTAAAAGAGAATAATTGCAGGTGAAAAATCTGATTGAATATTATGTTAAGATTTCTGGAAGCCCAAATGTTCCTCTTCCAGCCCAATCTAATATATTTAAACCTAGAGAATTTCTTCACACAAACTAATCTGGCTAAGTGCCAATGATCATACTACCGAAACCTGGTAGATTATATTAATCTTGATGCTATGCAGCATAAAATATGATACTAGATTAATTACAGTATAGTTCAATCAGTGATTCCATTATCAAGGATCCATTGATCACCCCTGGCATTGCTAGTTTTGGTGCCCTCCTGAAATCAGGGCTAAGAAACTAGAGCAATGATTGTATCTATTGACATTGTTCCTGTTGGCCCTGAAGGTGTACTGCTGTCTCTGCTGGGTGGAAGCAACTCGTTCAGAACCAGTCATCAAAATGAGGGGTGGGGATAGGAGTGGCAGTAATACCAAGGGCTGTGTTAATTTGATCCGGTAGAGAGACCGTATTTGTCTCTTCTCTTGTTGCTATAAACAAATGCCTGAGACTGGGTAATTTATAAAGAAAAGAGGTTTAATTGGCTCACAGATCCACGGGCTATACAGGAGTCATGCCTGGGAAAGTTTCAGGGAGCTTTCACTCATGGTAGAAGGCAGAGCTGGAGCAAGGATCTTCACGTGGCTAAAGTAGAAGGAAGGGGAGTTGGTGTAGAGATGCCACATACTTTTAAACAAACAGGTCTTGTGAGAACTCTATCATGAGGCAGAACTAGAGGGATGGTACTAAACCCTTAGAAAGTACCTCCATGATTCAGTTACCTCCCACCAGGATCCACCTTCAATATTGGGGATTACAATTTTACATGAGATTTGGGCAGGAACACAGGTCCAAACCATATCAGAGGCCACCTCTACAATGGAGTTACCACTTTACTAAGTACATTCATAACCCTTATTCTCCAAGGACCAAGTAAGACAGGTGAGCTAGATGAACCTGCAATGAAGATGGCCGTGTATGCATCGTACAGTTTTCAATAGTGGAATAAGTCTCTTACAGTTCCCTGGAGTTGTAGTACTTCTTACGTTTTGGTAGGGAATTAGTACTGCAGAATCTACTCCTTGACTCTTCTTCCATAATAGTCTTCATTTCATTTTGGAAATGTGCTGAATATATCTAATCTAACAATAATTCTTTAATAGGAGATAAATAGTGGACAGGTAAGTTTCACACCTGATAGGCCCACTGTGACATGGTCTTGAGCCAAAAGTCCATTTATTTCCATTTATTAAACCCTGGATGTAGTTTTGCTTATTTTTGTTTAATCTTCACAACTAGAATTAGGCTCATATTAAGTTAACTCACCTGAACTCACAAAGTTGGAAAACTAGGACCATAACTCAAGTTTCCTGATGCTTAGTTCTTTTCTCTTTCACTTTATCAAGCATGAGTGACAACTGATTGTGATGAATTTTGACTCTAAAGAAGAAGGGCCATTTACATGTAATATGATGTAGTCTTAAGTACTAGGAAAGCCAAAATAAGATTACATCTTTTCCAAACAGTGCTCCAGGCAGGACACCATTTAGATGTCTTTATCCTCTTCCTTTGGGAAGACTTATAAAAGTGGGAGACCTCCTGATCTATAAATGATGTTCAGCCTGAAGATTTTTCTGACTAAAATTTCACACTTGAGAATGAGTATCTCTAACTTTCATGACAGGATGTTGACTTGCTGATGCCAACTGCAGTTGTTCCTCTCTGGTCTGACTGGCAGCCTCTGTCCAGTGCAAGTTCCTACAGCACAACTGGGATTGAAACAAGCCCCATACCAGAAACATTTGCCCCAAAGGTTTCTCCACTAAGAGCAAAATAAGCTTCTATTTGAGAAGCTCTATTTCAGTTGCTGGCTAATGAAATTTTTATCAACAATAACAAAATGCTTTGTTCTCAAATAAATCATAAGATAGAAAGAACTACAGTGCAGAAAGACATCATTTATGAGAAACATGATGCAGATCAGGAGCTGAAATGGGACAGAGATGACAGTTTATAAAAATTATAAAGAACTTTAAATATATATATTTTTTAAACTTGAGCAACAGCAGTTTGCTAAGTTTGTATCTTTCATGAGAACAAAAAACTTAGCCAAACCTTAAGGGTGAAATACTCACCTAGGAAAATCTGGTAGAAGAGAAATGGAAAACTCATGTCTTTGAATAAGAAAACTGATGCTATGATCATATTCAAAAGCAATCTATGCTGGTAAAGAGCTTTATCATTTTGTATGCATTTGGATATAGATATGACTCCACATTTCAGTCCGGCTCCATTCTCCACTTTAAAAAGGAAAGAGAAAAGGAATAAAACGCTGCTAGGTTGGCTGGGACAAATTACTTCTCAATGAAGAAACTGTTGCCATGTGGCATCTCATTGCGCTTTGGTGGCCCTTAACTCATGGCATAAGGGGATATGATGAGAAATAAATAAACCATTTATCCTTCTGCAGCTGCTTCCCACTCCATTTCATGAGAACAATTCCCTCCTTTACAACAATTTACCCTTGAGTAGAAATTGTCAAAATGGCAAAAGGGGTTAAAAATCAATCCAGAGACAAAAAGAGCTTGCTGTCCTACAGAAGCTGCACTCCTCCTTGCTGCTGTCATATGAAGAAGGACATGTTTGCTTCCCCTTCCATCATGATTGTAAGTTTCCTGAGGCCTCCCCAGCCATGCTGAACAGTGAGTTGTTTAAACTTCTTTCCATTATAAGTTACCCAGTCTCAGGTATGTCTTTATTAGCAGTATCAGTTTGAGAATGAACTAATAAATGTGGTATGTCTTTTTTCTATCCACCTACTTTTAATCTATATGTGTGTTTATATTTAAATTGGGTTTCTAGTAGACAATATATATTTGGTTCTCATTTTTTAAATCCACTTTGATAATTTGTGTCTTTTTATTTAAAATCCAATTACTTTTTTAAAATGATTGAGTTAACATCTACCATATATGTTATAGTTTTCTATTTGTTGCACCTAATCTTTTTTCCTGATTTTGTCTTCTACTCTTTATGCCTTTGTGGTTTCCACTGAGCATTTTTTAATGAATGAACTGCCCTAAAGTTTGTATTATACATTTATAACTGATCCAACTCCATATTCAAATAATACTACATCACTTCACAAGTTGTGTGAGTACCTTACATTAACAAAATGATTCTAAACCCTCCCTCCTTTCCTTTGTATTATTGCTGTTCCTGTGATTTATTTCATTTACACATTGAAAATACCTAAGAAAATATACATATACATAAGTATAATCAAATGCATTATTGCTATTATTATTTTGAACAAACTGTTATCTGTTAGATCAATTCAAAATAAAACAAGTTTTTTTTTTTAATTGTACTTTAGGTTCTGAGGTACATGTGCATATCATGCGGGACTGCTGCATAGGTACATGGCAAGGTGGTTTGCTGCCTTCATCCCACCATCACCTATATCTGGTATTTCTCCCCTCCTTATCCCGTCCCACCCTCCCTACCCCCTGCTGTCCCTCCCTTAGCCCCCCCCAACTGACTGCAGTGTGTGATGCTCCAGTCCCTGTGTCCACATGTTCTAATTGTTCGACACCTGCCTATGAGTGATAACATGCAGCGTTTGGTTTTCTGTTCTTGTGTCAGTTTGCTGAGAATGATGGTTTCCAGATTCATCCATGTCCCTATGAAGGACATGAACTCATCATTTCTTATGGCTTTGTAGTATTCCATGGTGTATATGTGTATGTGTGCCACATTTTCTTTATCCAGTATATCAAAACAGCATGGTACTGTTACCAAAACAGAGACATAGACCAATGGAACAGAACAGAGGCCTCAGAAGCAACACCACACATCTACAATCATCTGATCTTTGACAAACCTGAGAAAAATAAGCAATGGGGAAAGAATTCCATGTTTAATAAATGGTGTTGGGAAAACTGGCTAGCCATGTGCAGAAAGCAGAAACTGGACCCCTTCCTGACACCTTACACTAAAATTAACTCTGGATTGATTAAAGATCTAAACATAAAATCTAACACCATAAAAACCCTAGAAGAAAACCTAGGCAAAACCATTCAAACCATAGGCACAGGCAACAAAAGCCAAAATAGACAAATGGGATCTAATTAAACTCCAGAGCTTCTGTACGGCAAAGGAAACAATCATTAGAGTGAACCAGCAACCAACAGAATGGGAACAAAAATTTTGCAATCTACCCATCTGGCAAAGGACTAATATCCAGAATCTACAAGGAACTAAAACAGATTTATAAGAAAAAAACAAAAACCCTTTCAAAAGAGGGCAAAGGATATGAACAGACACTTTACAAAAGAAGACATACATGAGGTCAACAAACATATGCAAAAATGCTCATCATCACTGGTCATTAGAGAGATGCAAATCAAAATCACATTGAGAGATACCATCTCATGCCAGTTAGAACGGCGATCATGAAAAAATCTGGAGACAACAGATGCTGGAGAGGATGTGGAGAAATAAGACAAATAAAAGTTTATATTTTACCTCCACCTCTTCCTTTTCTGATGTTATTTTTTGTGTGTAGATCTACGTTTATCACCTACATTATTTTTATTTTCTCTAAAGAACTTATTTTAACATATTTTACAAAGCACGTCTACAATAAGTTCCCTCAGTTTTTGTTTGAGAAAGTATTTGACTCCTTCACCATGAAAAATTCTAAGTTAGTGTTTGTTTCTTTCAATGATTTAAATATCTTACTCCAGTTTCTTCTTACTTGTATGGTTTCTGAGAAGTCAGATGGAATTCTTATCTTTGCTCTGTATAGGTAAGGTGTTGTTTTATTCCCCCTCTGGCTTCTCTCAAGATTCTTTCTTTATATTTGACATTTTCTAGTTTGAAAATGATATGCTTCGGAGTAGTTTGGGTTTTGTTTTTGATATCGCTATTTTGTATTTATCCTGTTTGATGTCCTTGGAGCTTTGTGGATCTGTGGTTTGATTTATGACTAATTTGTGGGAATTTTCTATTAATATTGTCTTAATATTTCTTCCTTCTCCTTCCTTTTCCTTTGGTATTCCAGTTATGCCTGTCTTAACTTTGCAGTTGTCCCACAGTTCTTTGCTATTTTGTCCCTTTTTTTCACTCCTTTCTCTTTGCTTTTATTTTTAGAGATTTTCATTAAAATATATTCAAAGTCAGAGATCATTTTCTCAGCCAAGACCAGTCTATTAATAAGCTTATCAAAGGTATTCATCAGTTTGTTACAGTGTTTTTAAAATATCTTTATTACTTTTTTAGTTCTTTCTTAGAACTTCATCTCTCTGCCTACATTACCCATATCTTCCTATATGCTTCCTACTTTATTCATTAGCTCCCTTAGTATCTTAATTGTAATTGTTTTACAATTTTTGATGTGATAATTCCAACATAACTGTCATATCTGAGTCTAATTCTACTGCTTGCTTTGTCTCTTCAAATTGTGTTGTCTGAGTTTTAGTGTGACTTATAATGTTCTTAATGGTTAAACATGGTATACTACTGGGTAAATGGAACTAGTGTCAGAAGGCCTTTAGTAATGGGCTGGTAAGGTGTCAGTGAAGGAGGTATTTTCCATAGTCCTAAGATTAGGTCTTAGTCTTTTAGTGAGCATGTTCCCCTAGACTGTGAACTTCACAGTGGCTCTCAGTCCGTTACTCCTCACCCCTTTAGGTGGAACTGGATGGCAAGGGCTGAAGTTGGATATTTTTATTCCCCAGGTCAGTTACGCTCTGATAAAATCGCAGAAAATCAGGCTCTGGTTAAACAGTATCTTTCTTCAAGCAGATTTTGTTAAGAAGGACAGAATATATGGTGGTGTTTAAAGGGTTCCACTGCCCCTCTCTCTGCTGGAAGCACAAGGAGATTTTTTTTCTGATCTTCACTGTGAGAACCTTACAGAGCCTCAGGTGATCAAAATCATGAAAGTGTGGGGACCTTTTAATGACATGGTCCCCCTAGAGTTCTTATCTCTCAGACCTGTCCACACTGAGTCGCCAGCAATTCATCAGTTATGATAGTCCCAAGTTTTCTTCTCCTGGCACTGGTTCCCACAGAAGTTTCTAATAGCAAGCTCTTAAGGAAGTTGTGATCCTCTGTATTCTCCCGTCAGTTTCTCCAATTTGAGGAGGAGCACTTTGCCCTGTTACCTCATTTCTCTTACGCATCTAAAAACAGTTGTTGATTTTTCACTTTGCTTAGCTTTTTACTTATTGTTAGAAGAGAGTTGTGATTTCTAAGCTTCTTACAGGCCAGTCTAGAAATCAAAAGTCCCAAAAGTATTTTTAAGTGGAAAAAAATAGTAAATCATTTTGTTAAGAGCAGAGCATGCTTTCAGATACACAATGGCTATTCAAGATCCGTCTGTATTGCGGTTTCACATTTTGAATTTAAACATAAAGTCAGAATTCATTATCAGAGGATTGACATGATCTTCATTCCTTACTTCTCTAAGCCAAAGATTGTTCAATGGACAGCAACTGTGCAGTGGTAGAAGGCAGCTACTGCGATGTCATTAAGATTAAAAACAAAACCCAGTGCTCCTTTCTTCTGAGAAAGCTGGAGGCCCACTTCTCTGACAATAACCAGATAAAATTTTTTGTCCTAAAGAAACATCTGCCATCCTGGAAAAACACAGAAGAAAAGAGGGAGAAAGACAGGGGAAAGGAGAAGTGCCTCAAGTGAAACACAGTAGTGTAGTCACTGCTGTTTATCCTCCACTGCATAAAATCCTCTTGGCATAGAGCACCATGCTTGCACAGCTGCATGTATTTCTGGTTCACCTTGCACTGGCAGCTGTTTCCTTCCTGCATCTTGCTGATCTCATATCATCTTTCTGGCTCCAGGAGAAGCTCAAGATCTTTATATTTCCTGTAGGTATAACTAAGCTCTAGAAATTCCTTCTTTCTGTTGAATCTGATCAAAGAACATTTTCTTCAATTACTTTTTTCCTGGATCTTGAGACCTAGTGTGGGGGGCACACAGCAACATATTCAAGCTTATGTACATGGCATTTGAGGTCACAGTATGGAAAAATACTGAGACACTCTGTGTATGTTATTTGTGCGTGAGAATGAAACTCCTTGACCCTGAAAACAGGACAGGGAGTGGAGTGTGATGTGATAAGAAACACTGAAAACAGCCTCCTGAGAACGCAGTTTGAATGTGTATAAGGTCACAGATGCTTCAGTAACCCACCTCAAATGAGCAGCTAGTGAATGTTTGCAGTTAACACAAGCCCTTTCAATAAATACTAAGCGGAGAGTTGCCGGGGCAGACTCTCTCAAAAGAGATGCCCCTGCCCCCGCTCAGCTGGAATTGTATGAGTACTTCATTCTCAGCATTCACTGCAAGCTATAAGCTCTGCAAGTGGTGCCCCCGACATGATCGCCTTGAAGTTACCCATGAAGGAGGAGAGCTCATCAATTTTCCAGGACTCCTGATAAAGGACAGTCCTGACTCCTGTCAGTAGGATAGGATGCTCGTGTAAAGTATCAGGAGCTAAGTTATCATGGGTCAAGAAATGACCAAAGAGCAGAAAGTATTTTTTAAAACAGTTCAACATCTAGTTAAGGCTGTCCAGTGCACTGGAGAGCCTAGAGCTCTGCACAACCTTATGCTCTTAATTCAGCAGGAATGCCCTTGGTTTCCTGATCAAAGAACCTTAGATTTAGAGTTTTGGGAGCAGGCTCGTTGCTGCCTGAAAAGAGATTATGAGCGAGGTCATTTTACTAGTGTTACTATTTTGACTACCTGGGCGCTGGTGTGCTCTCCGTTGTAACCTCTTTATTTGCCAGATCGTGGGGAGTCAGACCGCCCATCTTCTCTACCTGAAGGAAATTCAAGAGATTTAAAGGAGAAGGAAAACTAGAAACCAGAACAACAGGGAGAGAATCCTCTCCCGTCTTCATTCCCTTCTATGGGGAATAAGGAAGAGATTTTTTTTCTGGTGACGATAAAGATGCATCAGAGCCTTTTTCTCCCTCTGTAGAAAATACTTTTCTCCCTCTATAAAAAAGATATGGCCTTCTTTTCCTCGTCCCTTAAAGGGACCTGCATCTGTGGGCCCCATTCATGCAACAGCACCTCCCTTCCCCCTTGAAAAGATTGGAGGCCACCAAGGGAAGGTTCTTGGATAAGACCCCTGGTCGGTAAACATCTATATGATTGGGTGGCCGTGTTTCCTTGACAAACTTCCCTGCTGAAGAAGTGCCTCTAGGAGGGAAGAAAGTGGCTGATTATGATTTTCTTCCTAATATGCAAGTTCCCACTTCCTACTTCCAACATTGGCCTTTCTGGCCTTGTCTTTTTTCTGTTTCCCTAGGGCATAAGGGAAAGTTGCAAGCTGCCTCCAGGGTTTTATTCCAGATAGCTCTGGCTTTCTTGCTGCCCACAGAGGCCTGGAACAGGAGAGTTGCTAAGATGCCATGGGGTATCCATTTGGTCACTGGCAATCTAGGCAAGTTTCCTCATTCTGGGTTTGTGGTGATGGAGGAAAGGCCAAGAGGCACAGACCAAGTCCCCAGGTGGCTGCAGGCAGCTCCAGCTGGTCCTGAGGGTCTTCTATGCCATGGTCATGCACCTTAGTAACTGTGGCCAGAAAGTGGCCTGCTGCTTGCTGTGCTGCTGCTTTTCCTACCACCCCTCACATGTCTTAGCTGACAGCAGTTCCTTGTCTTCCCTGGCCCCCTGGGGAAAGGGCTAAGAAACAGTCCATGTGCACCCTGACCTTATTAGCCTAAAGTGGGCTGAGAGGTGCTGACCAGTCTAGAGTACAGAGCTCTGGGGGAGAAGTCCACTAATAAAGGGCGCTCTCCCATAGCCATATGTTAAATGCTAACTAGGCTAAGGTAGACAAGCTCTGCCAGCAGCCATCATCTTCAGAAGATAGACGAAGCAGTAAGGAATGTTTGTTTCAATTTTAATAAAATATTTAAAAACACTGTGGCTAGGTAACTTCAAAGCAGACCCTGTGCCCCATGTCTGCTCCTCCCTGAGCCTCTCTGCTTGGGGGTGGTACAAATAGTAAAAAGTCTAGTATGTTTTCAGTACTTTACCTAACAGGGTCGGCTCCAAGCATAGGTGGTCTGGACGATAAGAGGAGAGGTTTTCTTTCAGCCTGTTACCCTCTTGCCTCCTGCCTCTGCACTTACACACACACTTTACCACCTGGTCATTCTCTAGCCTCTTGCTACTCCTTGTGGTCTTCCTTCCTTCCTCTCAAGGGTAGGGCAGCAACAGGTGGGAGACTGTTAAAAACAGAGGCTGCCTAAGGAGCAGATAGGAAGAAGCTGGCCACAGTCCTGCTTTCCCAAGCTCACTTCTAGGACATTCCAGCTAAACGCTAATGGAGGAAAATGGCCAGCACCTAAGGACATTTTTTAAAGTTTTGGGGTTTTTGTTTCTTTTTCTTTTTCTTTTTTTTACACAATTAAGCTAAGACAATGCAGATTTATTATCCTGGTGATTGGCAGTCACATTGTAATGACTTTCAAAGGTCAGATGATATGCTAAAAATCACTTAAAATATCCACCCCTTCCATGCCTTACTTTAACAGGTAGGCTTTATCTTTGGCCATTTCTGTATTTTATGTGCTATTTGCCTGTGTCATAACCCCTCTAAACATAGACGAAAGACCGCAGATTTAATAGCTTCTCCTCTCATAAAAGGGCGCCGACCTTGCATCCAATTGTCAGGTTATGACCCTGCTACTCTTTTCCTACCGTCAAGCAAGGAGCAATTTCATACTCTCTTAGCTTGTGATCTTGACTGGCAAGTAGCAGTGTTAGTAATATCAGCTTCCACTTACCAGCCTCTGAGCTCCTGAACTTTTACAAACTGTGCCAGTTAACTTAGTGTCTATTGTTGTCTCTGAGCCCTTGCTTCACACCTCTCCTCTCGTTACAAATGGTTCAGAAAAAACAAGTAAGACAGCTATAGTGCGGCAAGGTGCCATTCAAAACTGGCAACACAAAATCCAGGAACGTTTTAAAACTACGCAACCGGCAGGGTTAGCTGCCCTATGTTGGCTTTACAGAATTTTCCTCTCCAAGACATACATATAGTTAGTGATCCTGCTTATGCGGTGTATGGCATTACTCATTCAGATCTTGCACATGTGAAGGGCATTACTAATGAATCTCTACTGGCTTTGTTTCTTGCAGCGCAAGGGCGCCTCTGTGTCCATCATCACTCTCTTTCTATCACACATGCTGACTCTCATTGTAGGTTACCGGGTTTCTTATCGGAAGAGAATGCTCCAGCCAATGCTCTGGTACAACCACAAATGTGGTTTGCAGACTTTCCTGCGTTGTTTCAAGGTCAAGCTGATCATGCTTTTTTTCATCAGAATGCCCACAGTCTTAAAAACTGTTTCATTTAATACTTGCTCAAGCTTGCATGATTATTAAAACTTGTCCCCATTGCCAACAGCATTCTCTCTTTCCTTTTTCCTTAAAGCCTCGTGCCAACCCATGATGTCTGGTGCCTAATGCTGTCTGGCAAACTGATATTACTCAGTATCCAACTTTTAGATGTTTCAAATTTCTCCACATTACCATAGACACTTACATAGTTTCAATACATGCTACCCCCAGACCAGAGAAAAAACTGAAGATTCAATTGCTCATTTATTTAAATCTATTATGACTTTAGGCCTTTCAGAAACTAGAAACACTGATAATGGACCTTACTATCTTAGTGCTCAATTTACATATGCATTGCAACTTTAACACATACAACACAAAACTGGTATTTCCTATAACTCAACTGGTTAGGCCATTGTTAAATGAGCTTGTTAAACTCTTATGTTTTAATAAACAAAAAAGAGAGAATATGGGGTTCTCTCCTCAAGAACAGGACCTGTCATTGGAGAATTGACCAGCTATGATGGCGATGACTCGGAAGGTGCCTGACATTACCTGAAGACAGCTATAGAGACTGGATCAACAAGCAACTATCCGGCTTGCTGCTATAGAAGCCCTGCAACTGCAGAGAACCTGTTTCTTATGTATCTGGTGGTAATGGGGGAAACGTCTGAGAAAGTAAGACAGACATGGATGTTAGGGTGGCTGCTAATTCTTGTCCTTTGCCAAGTGGGATCAGCTCAAGAACATGTTTATTGGAGTCATGTTCTAAAGCCCTGTGTTTTTAATGTTATTATATGGTGAGATGCTGACCCGCCTTTGTCATCTAATGATTCTTCTTGGACGGGAGGTTGATGGATTCCCCTGTCTTACCCCTTAACTGAAAATTTGAGTTGAATTAAACTTAGAGACTCCTTGACTCTATTGTCTAGCAATCCTTCTCTTTGTTTTTCTACAATAGCACATGACAAGTGTGTTACTCTCATTCCTCAGGAGTATCTTTACAATCTCCAAAAAGGGAGGCTAGGCTTGCAAATTTGACCTCTATTTCTACTATTACCACTAATCTTACTGAGATCTCTAATGAAGCTACACAAATGCCTAATTTTCCTACATGCTGTCTGAGTAGGGACTGGTGATATAAGTTTGAGGCCGTGATATAACCAGAGGGTCTCTGTTAGACTATGATATTTTACTTGATTGGGGTTCCCGAGGTAACCTTATGTCTGCAAATCAGACTATTGGATTTGGGAGTCCCTCCAGTATTTCTACCACCTGGTCAGAGGCTAGACTTGCAGGACCAACATTACAACTCAAAGGGAAACTTTTAAGTTTTCCTTTAAGCCCTGCTCATACCACATTTGGAGATTAGGACCTCCTTTTTTTGAATGGGTTCTTTCACATGGTGAGTACATCACTAGAGCTGGCAATCATACCCCCTTTTTGCGCACGAATGTTATTGATAGAGTCCTGATTTGTACTATGAACCTTTTTATACTTCTATTTGGCCAAAGTGTTCCTAACATAAAGCAGAATCAATTCTTTTATAGTATTAAAGTCTCTTCCAGTAGTTGGTATGCTACATGCTTGTCTCATCAAAACATTACACAGTTAAAGATAACCTATGTCATGAATTTAAAATGGCATGCAGAATTGTGGCTGTCTGTAAATTTAACCCAGAATTGGGAAGGAGATCCCACCTTGCAGTTATTTAGAAAAGCACATCTGCAAGGCACTTATCATTACCATTTGTCTTCTCAAATTTCCACTCTTGAGCGTGAATGAAAGAAACAACTTGAAGAAAGGTCACAGCAATTACAAACAAGTACCCTTCAGCAATTACAAGAAGGCTTTCATTGGTTAAACCCGAACACTTGGTTGACTGGGTTAAACATATGCATTTGGGTCATGGCCACTATACTTATTCTTTTTGTATCTGTGTGCTAGGCATCTGCAGATGGCACTGTGCTGCCACCTGACACATCTATGACCAGGGAAGAATGATAGAAGCTTACCTTGCATTGGGTGACCAGCATGCTCTAAGAATTAAAGAAGGGGAAGCTGAGGGGATGCCGGCAACGTATTCAAGCTTATGTACGTGGCATTTGAGGTCGGGCATAGAAAAATACTGAGGCACTCTGTGTATGTTATTTGTGCATGAGAATGAAACCCCTTGACCCTGAAAACAGGACAGGGAGTGGATTGTGTGGTGTGATAAGAAATGCCAAAAACAGCCTCCTGAGAATGTAGCTTGAATGTGTACAAGGTCACAAGTGCCTCAGTAACCCACCTCAAATGACCATCTACTGGATGTTTGTAGTTAATACAAGACCTTTCAGTAAATGCTTGGTGGACAGATGCTGGGGTGGACTGTCTCAGAAGAGCCACCCCCTAGCCCCACTCAGCTGGAATTGTATGAGTACTTCATTCTCGGCCTTCACTGCAAACTATAAGTTCTGCACCCAACACATCCTGACTAGGAAAAAAGTAATTGAAAGACCTTGGCCATGGTCTCAAGACCTTGACTATGGTCTTGAGAAACTGGTAGCTGCCAATATGGGTCTCTTCCTTGGCAGAGCTGGCTGGCAAAGAGGCTTTGTGGCATATTGGCCATACTGTCCCAGGATTACCTTAAGATTGAGAAAAGAAGGTGAAAAACTTGGTCCAAATCACCTCAAAAGAAAGTCACTTTCAAAGACCACCTAACAAATCAATTTTTGTAATGGAATCAAAGCACAATGCCTCCCAGCACTTTGGGAGGCTGAGGTGGGCAGATCATGAGGGGTAAGGAGATCGAGACCCTCCTGGTCAACATGGTGAAACCCCATCTCTACTAAAACTACAAAAGTTAGCTGGGCGTGGTGGCGCACACTTGTATTCCCAGCTACTTGGGAAGCTGAGGCAGGAGAATCACTTGAACCCGGGAGGCGGAAGTTGCAGTGAGCCGAGATCACATCACCGCACTCCAGACTGGCGATGGAGTGAGAGTGAGCCGAGATCACACCACTGCACTCTAGACTGGTGATGGAGCGAGACTTCATCTCAGAAAAAAAAAGAGCCAGATAAAAAGTTTAAAATTTTTAAATGAGAAAAAAGAAAATGGAAAAAGAAGAGAAAATAATAAATAAAAATGATGAGAAAAAGAAACAGTAAAGTAATTAAAAAATTTTAAAAGAAATAATATCCCAGCAAGGTGGGTCACACCTGTAATTCCAGCACTTTGGGAGGCCAAGGCAAGTGGATTCCTTGAGCCCAGGAATTCAAGACTAAGCTGGGCAACACAGCAAAATCCTGTCTCTACCAAAAATACGAAAATTACCCAATTTTACAATCAAGTCTCAAAATAAATAAATAAATTGATTTAAAGATTTTAGAAAGAAATAATAATAAAAGAAACAAAAACCCCACAATGCCAAGGAAATCAATGGACAGGTTGGTATGTGTGATGTTAGGTTTTCTATTACTGCGTTAGTCTGCGGAGGATAACAGGTTCCAGCTCCATCCATGTCTCTGCAAAGGACATGACCTCATTCCTTTTTATGGCTGCATAATTTTCCATGGTTTGTAATGTACCACATTTTATTTATCCAGTCTATCATGGATATATATCTTCTCTTTTGGATATATACCTAGAAGTTAATTGCTGGTTTATAAGATATGCATGTTTTTAATTTTAGTAGATACTGAAGTTTGTACCAGTTTACACACTAGTTTTGTTTCCCCTCTAATACCCAGTATTGCCTGTCTTTAAAATTTTAACTTTTCTTTAGGGGTATAGCATTGTGGTTTTAATTCATGTTTCTCTGGTATATAATAAACTAGAGCACAGTTTCATGGTTTTACTGGCCATTTCCTTTCTATGAAATACTTTTTCAAGTATATTGCCTGTTTTTATATTGGGTCACCTGCTTTTCTTACTGGCTTGGAGGTAGGCCATTCTTTATGTATTTTAGATATAAGTTTAATTGTTGGATATGCTTCTGAATGCATTCCCTCTCCTCCTACCCATCCATGTAAACTCTCTGACACTGCCTTCTCCTGTTTTACCTATTTTCCATTCTTTCCAGCAGTCAGCCTTCATATCCTTTGAACATGGTAGACATTTTCACACATCAGGGCACTGCATTAGCTTCTGCTTCTGCCTGGAATGTTCTTCCAAAGAGATACACAAATCTCTCTCCTATACCTCCTTTAAATCTTTGCTGTAAAGTCATCTTTTTAGTGAGACCATCTCTAATATCCCTATTTAGTCTTACAACCAACACCTTTTACACATCCCATCTGCCACCCCAATTCATTGCTTTTTATTTTTTAAAGTTTCGCATTTGGATATTTTTACACATATGCAAAATTCGAAATAATAGTATAAAGACTTTCTCATCTATCATTCAAACACTGATAATCATTAATGTTGTTACAATCTTATTATATCGTATTATACTTCATTCTGCACCTTTAAATTCATAATTTCCTGAAACACAGACACCATGCTGTCATCATATTTAACAAATTAACAGTATCATACAACATCAGCTCATATTCAGATTTCCCAGCTGTCCCAAAAATATCTTGTTACAGCTGGTATGTTTGAATAAAGGTCCAAACAAGGTTTTTTTTTTTTAAAGTGATAATTTACTTTTTACTTTTTATTCTAACCTTCAAGCTCTAGTTACAGTATCTTTTAATTTTATTTCAAAGATGTGAGGAATTACATACATTTCAGAGGAATTGTAAATGCATGTTCTGAAAAAGCAGTAACTAAAGTAAAATTAGTTCCAAATATGACCTTCCTTCAATGTCATGGTTATTCAGACTGTTTATTGGAAGTCAGAGCTACAGAGGAATGCCAAGACTCTCATATCTTGAAAATCCAAGTACAAAAATACTTGTAATCCCCTGAGCGAATAGCTTCAAAGTTCTTAAAATATGCTACATTGTCTAAAATATATCAATAAAAATTCAAATCTGCTCTAATCCTGATTTTTTTTAAAAATTATATAATGAAGTTCACAATTAGAAAAAAATCAAGAAGTCAATAGACATACCAACCTATTAAATGAAGTATGTTAGATTCTTATTGTTCAAATGCAGGGTCTGTAATATGTGCTGCACCTATTCAAAGGCCAGCAAAACTATATTGGTTATTAATCTTAACTTAAACTCCATTGCCTACCTAGACTTCATGAGAATTTTTAAGAGCTATTTTGACATGAGTACAGAGTGAGGCAGTAGAGTTGACAAGAAAATATATTGCACTGAGAATTCACAGATAAAAGTTCTAGCATATTTTCTACTACTAACTAGGTACCTAACATTAGAAAAGTTAATGATTCTATGCCTCTGCAGCTTTCTCTAAAATCAGATAAAAAAATATTTGTCTTAGTTCACAAATTTGTGAACTTTCTTTGTAAATTGAGATTTCTCTAACGATACCAGTAACATTTTTTTTTCCAAGCATACCATTGTATTGACAGGCTTTTTTCAAGAAATACAAGTGTTTTATAACTTACTTCTTCTTTCCTTTCCTTTCTTTCTATGCAAAAACTGTAGACATACACATTTAATTCTAAACTCAAGCTATTGTATCTAAAGTTCTACATGATGTGTTTTCAATACATGATGTGTTTGGTGGCTATAAACATTGAGGGAGCTGTGGCCTTCTACAATGAGCTAAGGTCATTCTTTCCAGTCATAGCCACATCCAAGAGGATTTCACCACTCTCTCCACACACAGACTGAAATACAGTGTTGTGGTGCTTACAGCAACATTAGAGACACCCATTGTCCTCATTTCAAAGTTCAACCAACTCCAGTACTCGTTACAGAAGTCCACAAAAAGTATAGGACTTCACTCAACTTTTGAAAGTACTCTTGCATATATGTTCCTTTTTCCCCTTTTTCTCATAAGCAACATATTAATTCTCTTTCTCTTTCCCTCTCTCTCCCCACCTCTCCCCACCCCCTTATTTGTTTGTCTGCTCCTCTACTTTTTTAATAATTATAAGGAAGCAGTTGGCTTTTCTGCAGTTGTCTCAGAAGTGGTCCCAGAGGACACTGTGGGAGATGATAGTATCTGAATATTCTAGAATCTTTTTGCAATTTATGGTTTGGATCTGTGTCCCCACCCAAATCTCATATTGAATTGCAATCCCCAGTATTGGAGGTA
This sequence comes from Callithrix jacchus, assembly GCF_049354715.1. NCBI lineage: Eukaryota > Metazoa > Chordata > Mammalia > Primates > Cebidae > Callithrix > Callithrix jacchus. The sequence goes on from NC_133505.1 coordinate 64,354,522, forward strand.
GGGCCTGGTAGGAGGTAATTGGATCATGGGAGTGGAGTTCTATGAATGATTTAGCACCACCCCACCTTGGTACTATATGGTGAGTGAGTTCTCACAAGATCTGGTTATTTAAAAGTATGTAGCTGCTCGGCACGGTGGCTCACACCTGTAATCCCCACACTTTGGGAGCCTGAGGTGGGCAGATTGCCTGAGGTCAGGAGTTCAAGACCAGTATGGCCAATATGGAGAAACCCCATCTCTACTAAAAATACAAAAAAAAAAAAAAAAATTAGCCAGCCGTGGTGGCGTGCACCTATAATCCCAGATGTTCAGGAGGCTGAGGCAGGGGAATTGCCTGAACCCAGAAGTCAGAGGTTGCAGTGAGACAAGACTGTGTCACTGTACTCCAGCCTGGATGACAGAGCAAGACTCCATCTCAAGAAAAAGTGTGTAGCACTTCCCCTCTCTATCTTTGATCCCATCATGCTTTATGTATAGCCTGCAGAACCATGAGCCAATTAAATCTCTTTTCTTTATAAATTACCCAGCCTTAGTATTTCTTTATAGCAATGTGAGAATGGAAAAATACACAACTTATCTGAACTTAAAGTTCCTCAAAACTTTCTCTCAAATTTTGTTTATGTACCACCATGTGGGACAATGAATCCTATAAGTTTATAACTTGCTGTGTAACATGGTACTGTATTTGCTTTCATCCAGGTTAAAACTACTCCTTTACAGGAGGAGATGAGCTTTGCTGATAGTAGACACAGATACTGTCAGAGTCTAGCTAGGCTGTGAATTAGAAGCTGAGCTGGCCTAGAATGCCAATTCAAAGGCGAACATTTGAAGCTTCATATGCCAAGACTGGCTAAATTGGTGGGGGGCTGGCATCTGCTTTTACAACAAATCCAGCGTTCATTGCAGAAGAAAACTCTGGAGTCTTCCTTCACATCTTTCAAAAAATCAGATACAAAGGATACCTTGAATCTTTTTTTCTTTTTTAATTCTCACTGCCCATTTTACAAACATGATCATCAAAGAGACATATTGAGGTTTAGTATCAGATTTCACATTTTGATACATGTTAGGAAAGTTCTCAGCATCCTTACACAATCTCTTAAATTCATATTTGTTTCTTTAAGATGGCAGTAGCCTTATGCATTGTGAGTGCCTTTCTCTTTCTTATGAATGTACTTGGTTAGTCATTTAAACAAATTTTAATTGCTTTTTCATTGTTTCTTTGCTGTAAGTTTTCGTTTGATAACAATTGTGTTTGCTAAATATTCAAAAATATATTCAAACTGTATGTAAGCTTGCTACCGGATTTTTTTTTCTAATATCTACATTTTATGCCTCTAAAATCAAATTACTATAACGAGTTTTTTTCCCTATTTTAAATATTTTTAAAAATCATATTTTAAAAGGTGGGTATACAGGGTGAACAAATACCAAATACTTTATTTATGAGTTAAAGAAGATATAGAACATAGGCTTTTCTTTGCCCTAACAAAAAAAGAAATCTAGAAAAGTTGCCGTAATGAGTGTTCCTGAAGAACACTGCTGTTTCTGAAGAGCACCACACTAACACACTCTAAGAATAAAAGATTCACCACCCAAGTAAGTTTTGGAAACATACCTCTATCTTTGTTTTATCGGCATATTCACGCCTCTAAGATTTGCAGTTCAAAAACATGCTTTGGTTGTCCTTCCATTTCTCTAATATAGTTCATATGGCCAGCCCTGTTTAAAATGAGCATTTCATGAAATACACTTTGGGAAATGGTAAACTAGTATAATTATAACTAACAGTAAGGAAAACTTGAAAATACATTTTTCTCAGCTGCAATTAGACTGTATATTGCAGAGCCAATTGTTTATATGCATAATTTACCCACTGATTTAGAAACAAGGTTATAGCAGTGGAAGTTGCATCAGAAAGATGGCTCGTAGTAAGTCTTCAGGCTCCTTCCCACAAGTTTTATCAGTATCATTTAGCCCACATTTGAATATAAGTAGCGTAAACTGACAGTGCCTTAAACCTTTTAAAAGGACATCTGCCATTGAGTTAACCTCTACCTTACCTCTACTAAGAAGTCTAGGTAGGAAGTCCTAGAGATGGTTTAGTAGCAGCGCAATAATATGTTTATGGTTCTGTCTTCCTAATCTTCCACCCTCAATGTGTCAGAAACACTTTCCCCAGTGTATGTAACACAGTAGCTCCAGGCATTGTAGCCCCATATGACAAAATTATAGGAGAAAAAAAGGGAAGTAGCAAGAAGAGTTCCCTAGTGCTGCATTCGTTTTAGAGCAGAAAATTTTGACCAGAGCCTCCCAGGATTTTTTCAGAGCTAGCAAAATGGATTAGGACTGCAATGATTTACTTCTCATCCAAAACACTTCTCCTTTTGGCTTAAATGCATTGCTGCCTGAACACACTAGCAGCTGTCTTAGAAAGGAATGAAATAGAATGTGTTTGGGGGAGGAAATCAAGAGTGTCTGCCACATTCCTCCTTAAAAATTGTACATGTGGCCAGGAACGGTGGCTCATGCCTGTAATCCCAGCACTTTGGGAAACCAAGATGGGTGGATCACAAGGTCAGGAGTTAGAGACCAGCCTGACCAACATGGTGAAACCCCGTCTCTACTAAAAATACAAATATTAGCTGGGCATGGTGGCGTGTGCCTGTAGTCCAGTTACTCAGGAAGCAGAGGCAGGAGAATCACTTGAGCCCGGGAGGCGGAGGTTGCAGTGACCTGAGATCACACCACTGCACTCCAGCCTGGGCAACAGAGTGAAACTCCATCTAAAATAAAAATTGGCTATCTATGAATACAAAGTGGCAGTGCCGAGGAGAGGCAATATAGCCTCCAAGGCTTAAGCTATTCACTATCTAGCTCTTTGCAGAAAACCTTTGCTGACTCCTGCTCTAAACACCCCAAGTAAAAACAAAAATTACCAGACTAGAAAAAAGAAATATCCAATGACTGGATATAAAGATACAGATAAGATAAACGTCAAAGGATGAAAACAATATTACTATCCAAACTCTTTTCAGAAGAATGCTGAGGTGTCTGTATTAATGTCAGATAACGTATACTTCAGAAGAAGGACTTTATCAGAGATAAAAAGAGGCATTTATAATGAAAAGAAGTCATAGCATTCCTAAACGTGTGTGCATACTGTAAGAGAACTAAAAAATGCAGGAAGCAAAAAACTGACAGAATCAAAAGGGAACACAAATCCACAATTACAGGAGATTTCTATACTTCTCCCTCAGAAACTGAGTGAAAAAGTAAATATAAAATTATTAAGAATGGAGAAAGTATGAACAATACTCTTAACCAATATGGCTTCATTTATAGAACTGTCAATCTGATGACAGCAGAATACCCATCCTTTTCAAGTGCAAATGATGTATTTCCAAGGCAGACCATTTTCCAAGCTTTATAAAATGTCTCATTAAATTTAAAAGAATTGATAGAGTTTGTTTACTGACAACAAAATTAAATTAGAAATCAACAACAGAAGGACATCTATAACATATCCAAATATGTGAAAATCAAATATCACAGTTTAAATAAACATCTGTTATGGCTTGTGTCCTTCAAATATCATGTATTGGAAACTTAATCCCCAATGTGGCAGTATTGAATGGTGGGGACTTTAAGAGGTGAGTGGCTGATGAAGGCTCTGTTCTCATGAATGGATTAATCTATTCATGCGTTAATGAATTAACAAGTTGATTAATTAATGGGTTACCATGGGAGTACTGGTGGCTTCATAGGGAGAAAAAGAAAAACCTGAGCAACCGCGTTAGCATACTCAGACCTCTTGCCATGTGATACCCTGTGCCACCTTGGGTCTCCTCCCACCAGGAAGAACACCCTCAGCGGATGTGCCCCTCAACCTTGGACCTGCCAGCCTCCATAACTGTAAGACATAAATTATTTTTCTTTATAAACTTTCCAGTTTCACCTATTCTGTTATAAGCAACAGAAAACTGACTAAGGCACCCTTTGTCAAAAAAGGAATCACAAGAGGAATTAGAAAATATTTTGAGCTTCATGAAAATAAAAAAGCAGTATATCATAATTTTCAAATTTCACTAAAACAATGCTTACAGGAAAATTGATTTTCTTTTTTTAGAAAGATCTAAAGAAATTCAATTAAACAATATCTACCTTAAGCAGCTAGAATAAACAAGCAGATTATAACCAAAGTAAGTCAGAGAGTACAGCAATAAATATAAGAGCTGAAAGTATTAAAAGAGAAAATGGGGGGAAGGTGGAAAATTTATATAACTAATATCTATCTGATTCTTTGAAATTCTACAAAAAGCTACTTGACTAGTAATAATAGGCACATTAATTAGCAAGGTCCAAGGATAAAAGTCAGCACACAAAAGATCAACAGTATTTTGATAAACTGTACTAACAAAAAACAAATGGAAATTGATTATTAAAACACTGCATTTACAGTGGCATCCACAAACATGATATACAGATAAATTTGTGTTAAAGAATGTGTACAAACCTATATAATGCAAGTTATAAAACATTTCTGAGAGAGATAAAATGGACAGATAAGTAAATAAAGAGATATACCAAGCTCAGTGAAGGAAAGACTATTTTTAAAATGTCAATTATCCTGAAAATGACCATTATATTTATTACAATCCCAATCAAAATTTCATTGCAAAAGTTTCCCCTGGACAGTGCTACTCTAGAAGGAAACAAAGGAAATAATCTTTATAATCTCTGGATAGGTAGATTTCTTAAATACAACATAAAAGTACAAATTATAAAAAAATTGATAAAATTGTACTTTACAAAAATTTTATAACTTCTACTCTTCGAAGGACTACATTAAGAAAATACAAATGCAAGCCACAGACTTGAAAAGAATATTTGCAATATGTAAAAAAAGGACTTGTATCCACAATATACAGTTGCTGACAAAGTGTAGAATATATTTACAATGTAACCCAATAACTCCATTTAAGAAGAATTAAAACGTATTTCCACACAAAGACTTGTAAATGAATGTTCATGGCAGTGTTATGCAGAACAGCCCCACACTGGACAGAACCCAATTGTTCATAAACAGGTGAATAATTAGATAGATACACAGTCATACAAGGGAATACTACCCACTAACAGAAAAGGAGCAAACTACTGATACAACATCACAGATGAATCTCAAAAACATTATACTGAATGAAGGATGCCAAGAAACAAAAGATTATGTAAATGTGATTCTATTTATATGTATCTCTAGAAAAGAAAATTGTCATCTATGTGACAGAAAGCAGAGCAGGAATTCCCTGGACCTGGAGGAAGGGTAAATTACCTTGGAAAAGGCACAAGGAAACTTAAGGGTTATGGAAATGTTCTGTATCTCAATTGTGTTGGTGGTTTCATGGGTGTGTAGGTTTGTCAAACCCCACCATAATACAGACTTAAAAATTGATGGATTTTAATGTATATAAATTTTATACCCCAATAAATTTGACTTTAAGTTACCTAATTGTATTTACTATACACAGTAAATGAAATTAAGTTGCACTTAATTTTGTTATTTGAAGTTTTATTTTAAGCTTTTTATAAGCAAAAAGAAGGAAAGAAAAAAAGAAAAAGGCAAAAGGCAGAAAAAAATAGAATATAGGTCAATTTCAGGTTCTTTCAAAATTATAAAATGGGAAGGGGGAATATTTATTTGATTTATTTGGACTTATCTATTTTTATTTGAAGTGCTTTTCGTGTAATCAAAACTACAAAACCATTACAATTATTTTTGCCCTCAGAGTTTTCTTTCTCTGAGTAACATTATGTACAAATTTCATTACATAGGCATTTAGGCAGATTTTCACATAAATACATATTTGGGAAAGAATGTTTACCAATTTCCAATGCGGAAATTAGATAAATACTAGGCATAAAAAGTTATGTGGTTGAATACTTTTCTTTAATTTCCATGCCAAAAGACCAGAATCTCTAATATTCAACAAACTCTTAATTTTATTAGCAGTTACTCTTGTGGAATACAGAACTTGGCACCAGAAAATCACATTATTCCACTGAAAATTAGATAACATGACCATGTCTTTAGAGTACCAATATTAAATTACTGGAACATCAGAAAAAAATGAAACTGTGAATTATGGTTTTTTTTCCTGATTCCCACTGCCCCACTTTTCCCCAAAACTGACTACTTTTCTATCTAATGTTCAGTGTTTTTAGGGCATTAATTTAGCCCAAGTGCTTAAACTTTTAAGCCTTATTTTCCCATTTTTCTATAAAACAATATAAGGTTTTGCAATGCTAACAAAAGGGACACCATATTGCTTATTGTTGTGCACAAGTTTTAAAACGAAAAAAGTTTGAGTACATCATTTTTATGTAGATGTAATAAGTTTCATTGAAAGAATATGAATCTTTTTTTTTCCAAAATCACAGAAGAAAGCAAATACTTTCATTTTTTTCCATGGAGTTGAGTTAATGAGTGAGTACATGAAATAGGAGAAGTAACTTATAAAGTGTACCCCAAAATGTCCTAAAACTTTGCAGTTAGGGGCAATTCTCAGCAACAGTGAGGCTTGATCTTAATCAAGTTGGATGGATTTATTCAGGAAAAATAATGTTATCACATATTTCAGGAAGCAGAGGAACAGAGCAACGAGTTGTGGCCCTGCCAACAGTGACCACAGAAGCCGCAGCTAGACTGCAAGCAGCCTGTTCAGTCACTGTATAAAGAAAGCAGTGGACCAGGTGCGGTGGCTCATGCCTGTAATCCCCGGACTCTGGGAGGCCGAGGAGAGTGGGTCACCTGAGGTCAGGGGTTCGAGACCAGGAGTTGGTGAAATCCTGTCTCTACTTAAAATACAAAAAATTAGCTGGGTGTGGTGACATGCGCCTGTAATCCCAGCCACTCGGGAGGCTCGGGCAGGCGAATTGCTGGAGCCCAGGAGTCAGAGGGTGCAGTAAACCAAGATCATGCCATTGCACTCCTGCCTGGGCAATAAGACTGAAACTCCACCCAAAAAAAAAAAAAAAAAAAGGCATTTTCCTGGCTAATCTAGGATAATAGTGGTGCTACCAACAGTGACAACAGCATTAAAATAGCAAGGTTGAAAATATCGAATTCTGCTTTACACATTCACAGTTAAGTGATGGTAAGACATTCTGTGAAGAGACCGTATTAATTCTGTTACATGGGGGACGAGATGAGAAGTTTAGGATCACAGTTAGAGATGAGATCTGATCGTTGTCTGTATGGCTTGAATCTGTTTCAATATGTAAGCAATTAGCCACAAAGGACAATATAGAGGCTAATGTAAGACCACTGTCTCCACTGCTAATCATATAACTACAGTGTGTGGAACACTAGTTAGGTATTTTTAATTATTTAAGTTGAAAACAATCCTGAGATATTATTGCTATTCTCTTTCAAAGATGAGGCTTGTCACAACTAATCTGGCTTATCACAACTATTTCCTTTCAAATACTGAGGCTTGTCACAACTAATTTCAAGGCCTCACAGCTAGAAAATGGTAGAAGGTCTGTCCCAAACCTGGGATGTTAAAGAACTTGTAGTTCCCATTTTGTGTTCTTCACGTTACTGGGGGAACCTAATAGAATAAGCCAACCTGCAGAAAGTTGTAATAACAATAGCTACAGTTACTAGGTACTTACTATGTTCCAGTTACTCGTCTAAGCATTTTTCTCTATTAATTCAACAAAACCCTAGTGCTATAGGCACCATCATAATTCTCTGCTATGTGATCTTTATGCTAATGTGGTTCAAAAGAATTTCAAATCAACCTTGGCAAAGGGTGTACTTCAAAACATATTTTTAAACACTGCATGAGGCTTGCCCTTAACAAGCTCACTGTCTCATAGGGAAGGTGACAAAGAACAATTGGAATATGTTATCATGGGGTATTAAATGGGATATTATTAAGAACACTTGGGAGACATCCAAAAAATGACCTGAAATACTCAGAATGAAACCGGCAAATAACATTCCAAAAGATAGAAAAAATTCAGGGCCAAAAAAAAAAAAAAATTCAGGGCAGCATCTCCCTTTTTGACTCACAACTGAACTAAATAAAGAGCAGGCAGTGAAAACTCTGCCGAACACAGTGATGAAATAATTAATTGGTGTCCAGTTGCCAACTAAGTATTGTATTGCAACCAGAACTATAGAGAGAACACACTTTTGTTATAGTAAGACTGAAAACAGGAGCTTTGAAGCCTGGCAGATCTGAGTTTGCATTCTCGATTTAGCACTGCTTAATAGTAGTGAAGTTCATTAATTTATAAAATGAAAATATTATGTATTCCTAAGGAAGCTGTGAAGACTGAAGGTGGAATGTTTTTGAAATCACTGAATCAATAGAAGCTGTTGTGAGTGTCTCTGTTGTGGCTTCCTAATGTCATTGTTCTCTTTTAGAGAGCTCAGCACTAGTTTATTTTACTCCAGGCTCTTAGGACTCCGAAAACCTGCAGAGGCCCATTAATATTTCATGGGGACAGGCAGTAACATTCATCTCTTTTACTCTCTGGGTGTTATTGGAGAGAGTGATCATTTTCTGTGTGAGCTTATGCCTCTAACATTTTAACTAGTTTGCCTTCAAATAAACAACAGAATCATGGTATGATGTGGTATAAAACTAATCAGCACCAACTCTCTTTTTCCCTCTTTTTCCTACATGGGTCCCACTTATTAATAAGATCTTCCCCACTTTCCAAGTCAGGACAAGGTGTGAAAGAGTCCTTGTCAGTTAAACAAAAGCCAGAATAGCTGCTGTCACTTAAATGTAGAGAAGCAGAGAATAGGTTGTCTTAAGTGAAATTAAATATGTTATTATCAAAAGAATTCCTCCGCACCATCTTAGTGTTAATAGGCATCCCGATAATCCTTCAGGTAAATTAGAAATAATTGAAGATGTTCCTAAAATTTTAAAGAAAACTGGAGAAAACTACCATAAATTTCATATGGAACCAAAAAAGAGCCTGCATAGCCAAGATAATCCTAAGCAAAAACACACAGACACACACACACACACACACACACACACACAAAACTGGAGGCATCATGCTACCTGACTTCAAACTATACTACAAGGATACAGTTATCAAAACATCATGGTACTGGTACCAAAACAGAGATATGGACCAATGGAACACAACAGAGCCCTCAGCAATAATGCCCCACATCTATAACCATCTGATTTTTGACAATCCTGGCAAAAAGAAGCAATGGGGAAAGGATTCCCTATTTAATAAATGGTGTTGGGAAACCTAGCTAGCCATTTGAAGAAAGATGAAACTGGATCCCTTCCTTATACCTTATACAAAAATTAACTCCAGATGATTAAAGATTTAAACATAAAACCTAATGCCATAAAAACCCTAGAAGAAAACCCAGGCAATACCATTGAGGACACAGGCATAGGCAAGGACTTCATGACTAAAACACCAAAAGCAATGGCAACAAAAAGCCAAAATTGACAAATGGGATCTAATTAAACTTAAGAGCTTCTGCACAGCAAGGAAACTATCATTAGAGTGAACTGGCAACCAAGAGAATGGAAAAATTGTTTACAACGTACGCATCTGACAAAGGGCTAATACCCAGAATCTACAGAGAACTGAAACGAATTTACAAGAAAAAAGCAAACAGCCCCATCCAAAAGTGAGTGAAGGATATGAACAGACACTTTTCAAAAGAATACATTTATGCAGCATCAAACATAAGAAAAAAGCTCATAATCACTGGTCATTAGAGAAATGCAAATCAAAACCACATTGAGATACCATCTCAAGCCAGTTAGAATGGCAATAATTAAAAAATCAGGAGACAACAGATGCTAGAGAAGATGTGGAGAATTAGGAAGGCTTTTACACTGTAGAGGACAGTGTGGAGATTACTCAAGGATCTAGAACTAGAAATACCGTTTGAGCCAGCAATCCCATTACTGGGTATATACCCCAAGATTATAAATCATTCTATCATAAAGACACATGTACACGTATGTTTTTTGCAGCACTGTTCACAGTAGCAAATACTTGGAACCAACCCAAATGCCCATCAATGATAGACTGGATAAAGAAAATGTGGCACATATACACCATGGAATACTATGCAGCCATAAAAAAGGATGAGTTCATGTCCTTTGCAGGGACATGGATAAAGTTGGAAACCATCATTCTCAGCAAACTGACAAAGAACAGAAAACCAAACATTGGCATGTTCTCACTCATAAGTGGGTATTGAACAAAGAGAACACATGGACACAGGGAGGGCAACATCACACACCAGGGCCTGTTGGGGAGTGGGGGGCTAGGGAAGGGACAGCAGCGGGTGTGGGGATAGGAGAGGGATAGCATTAGGAGAAATGCCAATGTAGATGATGGGATGATGGATGCAGCAAATCACCATGGCCTGTGAACACCTAAGTAACAATCCTGCAAGTTCTACACAGGTACCCCAGAACTTAAAATATAATTAAAAAAGGAAGGAAAGAAAATTTTCAGAAAATGTTTGCTTGGTTCTTAACATTCGTTCATTGTATCCACAGCAACCACCATCTTTAACCAGATATGTTCTGTTTCTTCCACATTACTCTTTGGTAGAAACAAAATGCTAATTAATCTTAACACTTTGCATCTAAAAATGAAAAGTTAACTCACAAGATCTGTGTTAAAGCCATCTTCAGCCATTACACCCTGCTCCTTACTCTCCACTATTATTTCATTTTATTTTTAACTAGGCCCTTTGTTTCCCTGGACTCACAATTAGCAAAATAAAACATGAGGAAATATGGACTTTATTTCAGTCTTTCATTATGGGAGCATAAAGAAGTTCATCTCTGAATACATGTAAGTTCACTGTTGTCATGAAAACCTACCATCCATGGCAAAACCATACAAGTACCAATCACTTCTATTCAATGTTCCTATTCATTCCTCTCTAAATAATATCTTAAGTCTATTTCCTGACGAGGGTTAAGCCTCTCCAAGTTAACCTTGAGGATGTGCTCTTTCTAGTGGGTCACTTCATACCAAACAAGCTTTCACCTCTCCTTTTTGCCCCTCAAACTGTGAAAGAAACAATCCTTTTTTCTTTCTTTCTTTCTTTTGACACGGAGTCTCGCTCCGTCGCCAGGCTGGAGTGCAGTGGCATGATCTTGGCCCACTGCAACCTCCACCTCCCAGATTGAAGCAATTCCCTGCCTAAGCCTCTCGAGTAGCAGGGATTACAGGTTCCTGCCACCATGCCCAGCTAATTTTTATATTTTTAGTAGAGACAGGGTTTCACCATCTTGGTCAGGCTGGTCTTGAACTCCTGACCTTGTGATCCACCCGCCTTGGCCTCGCAAAGTGCTGGATTACAGGCATGAGCCACTGTGCCTGGCTCTCCTTTTCTTTTTCACAGCACTGAGCAGTTTTCAAAGCTCAATTGTCCAGTGAATCCTAATACAAAAGGTTAATGAGCCTTAAAAAAATAAATTTCTAACACTACAGCTAATACTTCTGAGTTTCTTAGATTCTATCATTTCTTGACGTGTCATTTAGGATGAGTTATTAAATGTATTTCTTAATCTCTGGATCTAGAAATATTTTTGTTTTAGCTATTGCCAAAGACATTTCCAGTAAGAGCCTTATAAAGTAACCACAAATGACAGACAAATGAGTTAGACACTGTGGCACAAGTTTCTCCCCTTTTCAATAACTCTTAAGGTGAGCTCAGAGCTTTAAGAATTTTTTTAGTTATTCACCACGAGGAGAAGTAGGTAAAAACTACTTACATTAAACTAGGGATACAAGGAGCTTACATCACTTCATTTTCAGTTCTCATAGGAGAAGACGTTATGAAGGAAGACAACCCAGTCTTTAGAGACAGGACTTAGATTTGAATCCTTGCTGTTCTCCTTAATTCCTATGTAACCATGAAAAATCTGCATCCGAGTTTCTTTAATATCTAAAATGAATAAAATTTACATACTTTATACGGTTACATCCAAGATAAATAAAAGCATTATTAAAGTAACAAATTCAAGTTTGTTGCTCAAAAATCCCTGGGAGAGGTCACAGATGGAAAAATGAGTTTCAAATACATTTTCCTCTAAATCCAACCCACACACACAGATTCTCATTTTCTCCTCTATTCCGCAACCCCTTTAATCTCACTGCTTCATCCTTAAGGCAAGGAAAATCACATCTAAATTAGATTTTGCAACCACTAAACAATTGCTAGGATGTGGCTCTAAAAGCTTTTACTTACCAATTCTGGTTTAAGGGCTCTGGTGTTTCTTCCTAGAATTTAGACCAACTGCACGTGATCTGGGGAGACTAAAGTGTCCCCTTTTGTCTTAAACAGCTAATTGGATTAACAGAGAATTTCCATCCAAAATGACACCCACCGCAGAGACTTTCATTTCTTCAACAAATGTAGTTCATTATTCTGTAGCATCACATCAGAAAAACAAAGCTCATGCATCACATTCTTCTACCTGTGGTTCTGACCCATGCCACTGCACTTTAACCACTAGGTGGTCCAAAAGGATCCCAGCACAAGCAAAACAATATTCCCCTAAATCCTTAAGCAGCAGAGAGAAGCAGATAAATTTCACTGCTGTAATCAGTAAAACCATGTTGTGAATAAGACTTGGGAGTGGAGACTTCTGGTCACTAACAGAGGCAGAGTCAAAGCAGCAAACTGGTACATTTTATCCCAGCTGAAATTAAAAGGAATATTTCTACATTATATTTCAGACCGTAGTCTTCACTCTGACCCGGCCAACATTTCAGGAGAGGCTCCTAAGATGCAGCTTTATCTCTGCAAACAAGCTTATTCTATGTCCGACAACAAGAACCAAAGCCTGAAACATTTTGTTCAGGCCTTTATTTCACGCAATTGAATGGTAAGCCTCCAACTTCCTCAGGTCACTGAGGGTGCTGTGGGTACATTCTGAAAGATCGCTGTGATTATAGCAGAAACTAATAAATTGATAGTCTTTTTTTCCTAACCCCTCTGCTTGTCTCGTACTCCATTATTTTCACCATCATCCTCAGTGCCACTAAAATGACATTTAATTAGCTTTTCCACTTGCATTCTTGTTTGTTTGTCAGCAATAGTCACCCTCTTACTTGAAGTTTCAATTGTCAAGGTTTCATTTGCCCACCACCAACCTTGGATGGAAAATTTTACATGCAATAAAAGATTATGTGTGTGTGTTTGTAAAAGAGAGACCACAGTTGCAGAACTCTTATTAGAGTATATTGTTAGAACAAGTATTCTATAATGTGTTATTTGTTGTTAATCTCTTATTGTGCCTAATTTATAAGTTAAAATTTATCATAGGTATGTACTTACAGGAAGAAAACAGTATATATAGGATTTAGTGCTGTCTGTAGTCTCAGGCATCCACTGGGATCTTGGAATATCACCCACTCAAATAAGTAGGGGCTACAGTATTTTTTCTGCAGCCAGGGTGACCTATTTAAAATGCAAATCTCTTCATGCTACTTCCTCCTTAAAATTTTGCAAGATTTTTGATATCTCTTTCTTCCCTCTTCATCCCTTCTCCTACTCTAAGTATCTCTACCCTTACCTTTTACCTCTCTCCATCATCAGTTTCCTGAAATCCCAAAATGTAGAATTACTTTCCCTCCCATTGAGCTATGTTCTCAGGCTCAAGGCCTTTATACAAACTGTTTCCCCTGCCTGGAAGCCAAACCAAATACACTAGAACCTCTGGGTGGGACACAAGCAAGGACATTTTTTAAAAGCTCCCTAGGTGTTTCCAATGTACAGCCAGTGTTGGTAAGATAGTAATCTAAACCCTTGTTTTATTTAAAAAAAAAAAAACTCATTCAGGGAAGTTATCAAGTTTATCCAGTATCACATGTCACAGGATTCTTTTTACCTCTGTTTCCCCAAAATAATGTATGTCATAATTAATTATTCTTTGAATGTCAATCACAGCTATAGACACTTTATAAATTTGATTTTTAAACATTATTTTGAAGTAGCAACTGAATGGGGGACACAATGGAAAAACACTTTCACTGCATGTCAGTTCTTGCTTTCTTCAAAATGATCCTTCAGTCAGCTCTTTCAGGTTGTCATTTTTATTTGAGATATCAATATGGCTGCATAGTATTCCATGGTGTATACATACCACATTTTCTTTATCCAGTCTATCATTGATGGGCGTTTAGGTTGATCCCATGTATTTGTTATTGTGAATAGTGCTGCAATAAACATAATGTATGCATGCATCTTTCTAATGGAACAGTTTGTATTTCTTTGGGTATATACTTAGCAATGGGATTGCTAGGTCAAATGGTATTTTTTGTTTGTAGATCTTTGAGAAATCACCACACTGTCTTCCACAACAAACTAATTTACATTCTCACCAGTGGTGTATAAGCATTCCTTTTTCTTCACAACCTCACCAGTGCAATCATGTTCCTTTCAGGGACGTAAATGGAGCTGGAGACCATTATCCTTAGCAAACTACCACAGGAATAGAAAACCAAATACCACATGTTCTCACTTACTTGTGGGAGCTAAATGATGAGAACACATAGACACATGGAGGGGAACAACACACTCTGGGGCCTTTTGGAAGGTGAAGGGTGGAGGGTGGGAGGAGGGAGAGGATCAGGAAAAGTAACGAATGGGTACTAGACTTAATAACTGGGTGATGAAATAATCTGTACAACAAACCCCCATGACACAAGTTTGCCTACGTAGCAAACCTGTATAGGTACCCTGAATCTAAAGTAAGTTTAAAATGATATTAATATGAGAATTTTGGAATCTTTGAAATTTCTCTGTGAAAACCTATTTGAGAAGGCATAACCCAGGAATAACACAATGGGTTATCATTAATGCTCCTTATTTCAAATGTGTTATTGGGGCAAAATAAAATTTGGTTGAGATATTCCAAATATAAATCTTTGCAGCTAAATTTAATTAAACTATGAGTTGAGTTCAGGTCTTTCACCTTAAAACTACAGAAATGACTGAATTTGAGGTGTCCCTCTGTGCTCCCCATTCTGTTTCTCAGTCCTCAAAGATGAGGCTCTCAGTGCTTTAGGAAACAGAGCTGCTAACTTTTTGTGTTATTTTATATAACCTATTGTGGCTGGATTATGGTGACATGTCCTTTGACTATTAATTGCAATCTCTAGGCAATGATAAGGAAAGTTTCTGCCTCCCCAAGGTAAGGCACATTGAATAGGCCAGATCTATGATTTAGGACTACCAGGAGTGAGCGCTGAACATTGCCTTAGATGATAACGTTATCGATCAGAAGAATGAACCAAACCTCCTAGCTGAGGGCTTTGACAAATGAAACTGTACAAAGGTAAAGCAGATAGGCAAGACATCAAAATATAAATGGCTGCATTAATTGTGATTTAGGGATTCAACTTATGAAAACAGTCTTTTTTCTTTGGAATAATTAAGCTGGAAGAAAATAAATCTAACTATACTTTAAAAAATGAGAAAATGTTCAGTCTAAAGATATATAGTGATAACTTATAAGATATTAATATAATGAAGAAAAGATTACCATATTGTGTGTGTGTGTGTGTGTGTGTGTGTGTGTGTGTGTGTGTGTGTTGCTGCCCTCTACTGGAGATCAAAGGACGAGTTCTCCGTTGAGTTTTCTCAGCTCAATTCTAATTGAAAAATCTCTTTATGATAAAAATTAAATCAAGCACCTAGCAAAGTTCTAAGTACCAGGGACAAAGTATAGTACCACAAGACTATAAATCCCAAAGGTTTTTTTTTCCTAAATTGTCTCTACTTTACATTTTAAAGGAAAATTATTAAAATCATGCAAAGGTAGCCTTTACCGAGATGGTTTTTACCCTTAAGACTGAGAGTTTCATTCTGAATTGACATTCAGGATTAATGCCAATGAATCTGATCAGCTTTATTCAGTATCAGTTACACACATGTAAAATGATTTGAATAGGATGGGCTCGGTAGCCTATGCCTGTAATCCCAGCACTTTGGGAGGCTGAGGCAGGCAGATCACGAGGTCGGGAGTTAGAGACCAGCCTGATCAACATGGAGAAACCCTCTCTCTACTAAAAATACAAAATTAGCCAGACATGGTGGCTGGCGCCCGTAATTCCAGCTACTCAGGAGACTGAGGCAGGAAAATCGCTTGAACCCGGGAGACAGAGGTTGTAGTGAGCCAATATCACACCACTGCACTCCAGCCTGGACTCAACAAGAGTGAAACTCCATCTCAAAGAAAAAAAGAAAAAAAAGCCAAAAAGAAAGCGTTGTTAACCCCGTATGTTCTATATAGTTCTGGTAAATCATATGACTTTATTTTGCTGATGAATTTCTTTTGTTTTGTCTCATTTAATCTTTTTAATACTATAACTATTATTAATATCCCCAACTTATCATATGAGAAAATTTAAGCACAAAGATGTAAATAAATTTTCTGAAGCCTCACGACTAGAAACAAAAATTAAGAATTTGAATGCAAGAAATCTCAAGACAAAAACCACACTAAACGGCCTTGCATGTAACATGGCTCTGAGGAACAACTACACTGCAAAAATGTACCTGCAGAACAAGATTATTCACCTATTCACTTTTGGAAATCAGTGTGTTGTGAGTTCACCTTAAATTTTTCCAAGGCAAAATATGATACAACATATACCATGCTAAATTATGGAAACAGTTCATCTTGAGATGCCAAATTTTAAAGCAGAAATACTTCATGCTTTTTCTAGCCCTCCACACTTTGCTCATTTGCATTATCTTTACCCAACTCAGTTATGCCAATACCTCCTAGCCTGCTATAATCTGCATTACACTGCTTGGAATGCCATAACAAAATATCATTGACTTACTGGCTTAAGCAACAGTAATTTTTGTTCATACCGTTCTGAAGGCTGGAAGTTCAAAATCAGGGTGCTGGTATAGTCAGGTTCTGGTGAGGTCCCTCTTGCAGGTTGCAGAAAGTCACCTTTTCACAAGGTACTCACATAGTCTTCCCTGGGTGTGAGAGCTGGAAGGCCATGAGGCAGATGAAGTAGATGAAGGGAGGGAGGGGTATTAGAGAGAGCAAGCTCTTCCTCTTCTTAAAAAACCACCAATTCTACGGGATTAAGTCTCCACCTTTATGACCTTATTTATCTTAGTTACCTCCCCAAAGTCCTATATTCAAATATAGTCACACTGGGGGCCAGGGTTTCCACATGTGAATTAGGGGGAAACGTTTCCGTCCATGACATCATCTTTTACATTTCAATTGCATTTTCTCCTATGTATTGGAATCACCTGTTTACCTACCTGCGTCTCATTATACACGTGTTTCCTCAAGCCAAATTCTAACTATATTGCCATTGTATCCCAGGCACAGAACCTAGCCATGTGGAGAGTACTGCTGGATGAATAAAGCAATGATACCAATGACTTTATTCTGCTTCTTAACCAGCTCTTAGAAGCAACTGTCATAATTAAAGCAGGGTTAACACGTTTATAGGCTTAAGCAGATACCTGGGGCTTTACTGGAGGTAAAACATGAAAACAGCCTTACGCTCATTCAGCCACTAAACATCTTGGATTTTAGTCTCCTCCAAAGTCCTCATCATGTTATCTGCATGACAATAAAGTTAAACACTGGGCAACAGCCATGACTGAGCCAGGAAGCAAGTGCTGTAACTGTCCAGGTGCTCAGCACACTCACTCAATTTGTAATTTCTTATTTCAGGGGAACACATGTTTTTTTTAAGAAAAGGGTGAATAATTTAATAAATTATATCCATTGAATAAATGACCATGGGATATACATACCATACTTAACAATCAGTTAAAATTAGGTATAAGAAAACACATTATCATCAGGCCTGTACAAAACTTTATTATACTCTGTATAACAAGCATGTAACGAAATTTTAAACATGACAAGGATGAAATACTTTAAATTCTATTTATTACAAAAGCATTAAGAACAATACACCAAGACTGTTCATAATATTTTTAAGTCAGCTAAAAATACCAAGATATTCTAGGATTTGAGGAGTTTTCCTTTTCTTTCAACTAGAGCGTTTATTTTTATTAGGTTTGCTACCATGAAAATTAACATATATGGACATACACATATATATGAAATGGAAAATGAAGGCATACAAAAAACATTCCGATTAATCAACAAGGATAAAATACAACCTTTCAGTATTTCTGAGCTTGCATTTTCTTTGAATATACAATGAAACTTTTTATCTAAAATGTTTTTAATGTTAAATAATTTTGATCATTCCCAATGTAATTAATACTCTTTCTTAGCATCACCATTAATCTAATTTTAGAGTTTGAGAATGAACTAAGAAACACACTAATCTTATTCAGAGGTGCTATTCAAAACACTGAACAATAGGCAATCCACTGTCACTTATCAATAGGCATAGACACTGTAGTAAATGAGTATTTCACCAACACTGTCTATCCCAAATGAGTATCAGCCCTGATCTTACTTTCAATGACCAGATACATGTTTTGGCTTATGCAGTAGCATAAGCTATGAGATATGAAACATGAAAGTCGCATAGACATGAAATAAACTCAAATATCTACTACATGGAGGCTGAATGTGAAATATTTCACAGTGACTAAAATTGGCTAACAGGCAATGGTGAATTTTTATATTCGACTTTGATTAAAATAAATGGACTTTACAAGAAACCCTTGAGATTTAATTACTGCTGCTAATCCAAGGGCTCCAAATGACTGAGGAGCCTTTAAAATCAGTATATGTGATGTTTTATATTTTTTTCATAAGAAAAAAAAATAAAATCACCGAGGTACGTTAGTTTATTTTCAAGGGATGACTGTTGGTTATCTTCCTGAGATGCAAAAGACCACAGAAGAAAAGCACCATGCCTAGGCTGCTGAATGAGGCATCAGACACTAATAGTTCGGTCCTTTTCTAAATGGATTTCTTCCAGCAATTACACTAAAACATAGCGATGGGTCGCAGATGCCTGGGGGGCCTGGTTGCCCTTGGATTCCAGGTTTTCCATGATCTCCATCTTTGCCAGGGACACCTGGGTCTCCTGGAGGACCTTCTTTGCTTATTCCAGGAGGGCCCTCTGGACCTAAAATGGGACATTGGCAAAATGGGAACAGAGAGCTTTAGTTTTTCTAATAGTGAAATAGCTGATTCTGCAAGAAACTTAAACTGAAAAAAATTTTTTAAAGCCTCTTGAATATTTTATATATTTTCACTAATTATAGAGACATTTCCTTCATAATTCTATATGTTTTCTCTTTGAAAAGAACCATCTAAAAGTAATCAGTAATTTTTGAAAACTTGGCTAAGCATATTAATATAGCAACCATGCTACTGATTAAAACATTTAGTTAACATTATAATATTCCATTTTGTGTATCATCCAATCTTGTTTCTTCCTTTCAACCTATCTTTTGCCAATATTATTATAAATTAGCAGGTGATAATTTATAATACATAGGTAAGCCAGAGCTCTGGGTCATTTTTGTGCCATATTTAAAACAATAACAAATTACTGTGATTGTCCTGAAATGTTCTGAAACCACTACATAAAGAAACTATTTAATCTCCCAATAATGTCCTGATGGAGATAACATTATCATCACTGTTTTACCAATGAGGAAACTGAGACTGGAAGAGTTAAATAGCACAGCTAGCAGAGATTACTTACCCACTTCAGCATTTCCCTCTTTCCCTGAGAGTCATAAAGACTAAACAGTGTTATACACTAGATAAGCAGGAGTGACTAAAACAATTCTAGAACTTTTCTAAGGAATAAATATTAAACTAAATGATAAGCAAGAGGTAATATTGAATGATTCATAAATTGAGAATATATGGAAAAACATTCTAGAAGTTAGACTTCAGTGTGTCAAATGGGATCACTAAAAAAAGAAAATGGATGTCTCAGTTTCAAATTATTTCCATAGATCTATAACTTTTCTTAAAGCAAAATGAGCAGCAACACTTATGAGGAGGTAGCAATTCTCACCTGGGGGACCAGGAGGACCTTGTTCTCCAGGATACCCAAACCCTTGGCTCCCTTTTTCCCCATTTCTTCCTGGTATGCCTGCAGGGTGTCAAACATCTAAGTAAGTTTGCTAAAATCATTGCCTTCTAGATTGTTTCTTTCAAAACTGTTCATATACACATGAAAGGAAAATGTCTTTTAAAAACCACCTTGCCATCTATTTTTTCTTAATAACAAAAACCAATTTTTGAAGCAATAATTTCTAAAATAATCATTGGTTTAGATGCAAAACTTAACAAAAATCAAATATTTAGAAAAGAAAATGGTTTGGAATTATTATCCCTTTGTGTTAATCATAGCTTTTTAAAAAAATTACTTTCATGAAACATCTAATTGTTTATATGCTATTAAACAAAAAGGAAAGAATTATGAATCAACATTTTACATAAACATTCAAAAGCAAGGAGAAGTTCTGGGCTATTAGGAAGTTTTGTCGCAAAACTTATTTTTCCCTATAATAAAAATAATGAATAAAGTAACAATGCAGAAAGTTACCAAAGTCAAAATAAAGGAAACAGAGTCTGTGATTTTCTATTTAAATACTTTTCTAGATTCAAGCGAAACTTCTCAGTGCATTGGCAACCTTTTCTAATCTGTAACCACGTGTTGATAACTTTGACTTCTCCGTCCGTCTACTTAAGAATACGGCATTCAGAAAACAAAATAATTCCTCTTTAATTCAGTTGGCAAGTTATTTAAAGACTTGAGCATTACAGGTTTTTTTAAATTATGAAAATAAAGTTTACTCTTGCCTATTAAATGGATATAGGGTGCAAATACAAACAAATGCCTTTTTAAAATTCATTTTCTTGTTCAAACTAACTGCATACCTTTTAATCCTCTGACCCCTGGACGTCCAGGGACACCCATTAATCCAGGAACACCATCTCTTCCTGGCAAACCAGGAAATCCTCGGGGACCTTCTGGGCCTATGGGACCAGGTGGCCCCGGAATACCTGGGGAGCCATGTTGGGACTGGCAATGACCACAATTGCGAATTCTTCCACTCTCAAGTAAGACTGGTAGCTGGTCTTAAAAACAAAGAAACCCCACCCCTTATGTTTAAATGGTGAGTTGGTGTTATGTTTCTAATTATTTTTTTCAGTTTACAGAGAAAAAAACTATTAGCATTGAATATGTGCAAATTTCTTGGCCAATAATTTCCCTTTCAGGAATTTAACTACGGAAATATTCATTGCTCTGTGTGGTAATTTTATTAGAGCAATTGCTTAAATAGGGGAAAAAGTGAAATTAGTAGAATTAAAGATATCCATATTTATGAACTAAATTATCAAAAAACATGCTGCAAAAGAAAATTCAAATGATAAAATAAATTTCTTTATTTAAAAGATTATAAAAGAGTATAAATTTTACAAAAATGCTCACTGAAGAAAAGTAGATGAGGCTTACAATGTTATCTGTTTTCTTCTTCCCCTCACTTACATCCTTTACAATTCGTCCTAATAATTTGTATTACTTTTGTAATTTGAGAAAAGTTATTAAAATGCTATATTTGATACTCACTTGTTATTACATCCATGCAAACTTGTCGGATAAATTGTTCTGAAAACTCTCTTCCCTGCATCAAAGTATTAGGGGTTATAACATTCACATAAAAAACATGAGCAAAATCAATGAAAATCTAATCACTATGAAAGAAGCAGAATACATACGGGCTTCCCATCCAAACCTGGGGGCCCCTGAGGACCTGGGTCCCCAGGTTGCCCCTTAGGACCTCCAGGCCCCATCAAGCCATCCACCCCAGATTCTCCTTTTGGTCCAGTGTCACCTCGGATACCAGGTTCTCCCTTTTCACCTCTCTAAAAACAAAAGAAATCTTTACAAGTTCTATTTAAACATTTCAGAAGGTATAATTGCATCAGGAAACTCCATAAGGATGTGAATATTAATGTATATATATGTAAATACATAAGCTACATAATGAATAGCTGGAAACATTGCCATTGACCAGAAGGGAAATTTCACATTATATTAAACTGTCATTTTATCCATCCATCCAATCAGCCAGACCTACAAACATCCACTACTGACTGAGTATATTGTATAGGTCATATGCACACTGCCAGAGATATAGCAATGGACATAACACAGTCCTATTCACAAGGAGCTTGCATTCTAGTGGGTCCGAAAGATACAGAAATGCAGAGTGTTCTTTATTCAAAAATATGGAGAAAAAAATTCAGCTCCAAATCTGGAAGAAAAATCAATATTGACAATTTGCATTTCATATCAAATTCAGTATAAATGTACATATTCTGAAAACCACTTAATGGGAATTTCTACTAAAGAAGATGAAAAACGTTTTCTACTTTCTGGTTCTTACTCAAAGCTAAATTTATATAATATAGAAAACCAAGCAAAAAGGACTGAAGAAAGATAGCATAATATATAAGGAAACATACCTCTCCTTTTGCACCATGATGGCCTTGAATTCCCTTTGAAAATTAATAGGAAAAAATACTATAATATACAAGCTACAGTACTATAATGTGGCATCCACCTTTTACCACATATTTAATCAAATTTAAATTTCCAATTTGGAAAATACTGATAGCATTAGTGACATAACTACACATAAGAGAGACCCTTTTTGTCTTTTAGAGGAGGCTAATGACTAGGAAATATGTTAACTGAATAATATAAAAATCTTAATTTGTTTAACTGTTTCCTTCTTAGATATGAATATTTTCAAATGCTGCAGGTTGAATCATGGGGGCAAGAATGGAATTCTACTGAATTTAAAATATATTACCATTTTAATAAAAATAAAAACTCAAATCAGATTAAATATTCGGTATATTTATTCCTGCTTTCAGTAATTAAGATGAATAGTCTATTTTCCCAAGTTTATGTTCTTAAAATTAAATTCTAATTGAGTACTATTGACAAAGAATGAGTTAAAGCAAAGATACCATTAAAAGTGACTATAAGAGAGAAAACACCCAGCTGTCCTGTGCTTAAACCATTCACTGCTAGTAATTAAGAGACTAGAGAAGCAATGCCATGTAAAATATGATTTTTTTTCACAGTGATACAAACACTGGGGAGCCCATCCGTGAAGCTCACTCAACTATAATTACTAGCTATCTAGATGGCTCCATTAAAGTCTTTCCCATTTCTCTTTTCCATATTTATTCCAGTGGCATATTACAGAGGAAAAAAACTCTCAGGGAAGTTATTAACATTTTCCATTTTTGAAATTCATTGTACACCTGGGCTCAAAAATCTCCCAATATTCGCTTAGGAAAAAAAATAAAACTTTCACAACAGGTAGGTTTTCATTATTCAACTTTAAAATA
The DNA here is from genome assembly GCF_049354715.1 of Callithrix jacchus. Lineage (NCBI taxonomy): Eukaryota > Metazoa > Chordata > Mammalia > Primates > Cebidae > Callithrix > Callithrix jacchus. The sequence continues at coordinate 64,377,912 of NC_133505.1, forward strand.
AAAAAATGGGTGTTCTGTAATTTAATATGAAATGTACAACACTGCACACAATGAAGTCTGAGTTGGGATATATCTTCTGATTAACTTTCAGGTTTCTCAAACATGGTTATCCACATTAGACAAAGGAAAGAATTAGGTAAAAATCAGCATAAACACCAAACATTTAGTTTTTATATACAAATCTTTTAGTATGGAAAACACTTTGTATGGCCATACTTGAATTTTGCTTTTGAAGAAATGCAGGAGTGATCCTTACAAGATATGATCCAACAACTAGGACCAATGTAAGAAGAGAGACGAAATAGTTAAGTTCTCAGTATGGGAACTGAATTAGAGCTAAAACAGCTGTCATCTGAGAACCCATTAAGATGATTTTGTGGGAGAAATATTCGCTTGGACTCCATTCACAAAATGAGGGCCAAAAAATTACACACGTACTGCACTCAATAGATTGACAGGTAACTAAGATTGTGCTGACATGAAAAATTTGGGGTGACTATTCAGCTGCTGAAAGGCAACAGCTGCTCTGGCACTGGATACTCCACATAGGCTCAGCTCTTGGTGGTGAGAAATGTGGACCAATCTAGGGCCTTAGGAGAGCAGACACACTCTTTTCCTTGAGAAGTGAGAAAAGTTAATGGAACCTTGGAGAAAGTGTGATCCATAAGCCAGTGAGCTAGCTAAGTCGTGAGTTCGAATAATTTAAAAAAAAAAAAAAAGGTCCTTCTTTTCTGAGAGTTATTGTGAGTAACAATTTTTGGTAAAATGTCTGGGCTGTGGAGGTTGACTGGACAAAGGGGCAAAGTTCCAATGGAAACAGCAGTTTATAGATATTTTGTGATTAACTTAAGAAAACTCAGAGAGTCGATCTGTGTTGTCAGTGTGGGGAACAGGGATGGAGTTGGTTGTGACATCAAGTGGGTCTGAGTCAAGTGGAAGATCATGAAAAAGGAAAGATATTTTATTGAACATAATTGTACTCTGGAAAATTTCAATTATTTCTTCTCTTGGTTACTCTTACTTTCATTGTTAGCTTCTAAATTCTTAATTCTTCTTAATATCTAGCAATCATCTTCCATCCCATATTGCAGATAACCTTGGGGCCCTATGCTTCCACTCTTCCCAATGTTCTCTCAGACTCCTCCAAGTGAGGGACACAGAGACCCCTGTCCTTGGAGTCATCACTACCCAGTTTTATCCCTCTCTCTCCAGATTTGGTGTAACTGCAGAATCTTTCTCCCACTCACACTCTGATAAAGAGGTCCACCCTATGGGAGGACTCAGACATCCAGCTCGCCCTTTCAGACTTGAGCAAGTTGGAATCACATCCAGTACTGTAGCTACAGGCAACACAGCAGCAAACACGCTACCTAAGTGCCAATCTCCTTCAGGCTTTTGTTTGTCTACTTTGGCTCTTACTGAACCCACAGTCACATGGCAATCCCACTGAAATAGCACCTAATGAGAAGAGTTTAGTCAAGAGAGAAACATGCCATCTTCTTAGGCGGCTATTCTACAACACTGTCTCTCAGGATCGCATTATAATGTATCTCTAGAGCAGTGAATTATCTCTCAAAGCAAACTAAAGGGAAATAAGTACATATCTCTACCACATGTGGCCCTGATTTTCAAGAAGAAAATCAAGACAAACCAGCAAGGTAAGAACAAGCTGCCATTGTGTGTCTGGTGGTCTCAGGCCAATAACTACCCCTAATAAATGGGTGAAATTTTCTGCCTTCAGTCACCTGAAGATGCATTAAAAACCAAAATTCAGACCCACCAATGTTATCAGTATGGGAAAGTGAAAATACAAAACAAATAAAGAAATTCATCATCCCCACACCATTCACATGTTCAACCTTATGTGCTTAGAATGCATGTTATACCTACCCTTCTCCCCCACCCATTTTTATTTGCAAGTAATCCTTTCTCAACATCGTCCAGTTATGTGACTTGTAATTTCATTATTTTATCAGAAGAAAACCAAAAATACCTGTGTCCCTGGAATTCCTTGTCTTCCATTTTCTCCCTTTTGACCCTTTAAAATTAATAAAGATTATTAATTAGTTTGCACACTTATGATGCAATCACATATACAATACAAACTACCCTGAGTTCCGGAAGAAATGTCACAAAAGCAGCGATACATATATATAAATTATGTGAGAGATGGGAAAGTCAGCCACTCAGAGAAAAAGAAGAAGTAAAGTCATCCTAATCTTATAGTTAAAATACATGGACAGAACTAAGGCACAAACTACTGATTGAGGGAAAACAGGTAAATAATTCTAGACAATGAGGATGTTCGTCTAAGTTCATATCAACAGTGGGAAAATAGTTTAAGATTTTAATGGATATGGACATTGTATTAATTTCAGTGGCAATTATGGTCATTGTTGACCATTGACATGTGAGGACAAAAAGACCTCTTTAGAATTTTATTTTTAAAATAAAAATATACAGTCACATGTTGGTAAAAAGGTCATTTAAATGAAGAGCTTTAAATCAGCATAAATAAGAGAACAGAAAAATTAATAAAGATATTAATATATTTATCTATTCAATAAATATTTTTGGATATCTATCATTCATGGACATTATGCTAATAAACTCTGAAGCACTACTTCATCCTTATATCTATTGCACAAAATAATTAGCAGTTTTTAGGAAGACATATACCTAGCTAATATCGATGAAAATTTTACATCACCCTTGCATAGTGATGTATTCATCAATTTACATAAGTGATTTCCTAATATTTATTGGGCAGCACCTATTGCTGGGACTTGGGGACATGGAGACAAAGATATCATGGTGCCCTTCAAGTTGCTTACTGGGTGGTAAGAGAGATAAGCAATTAAATCTAGAATGGTGAAAATACTGCTGGTAAGTCTATAATGTATAATTAAACGTCTAGGTTGGATACTGTTGGAACTTAGGAAGGGGCATCTGACAGAAAGGGTAGGGAATGTGATTCACTCTTGAGTGTAGCCTTGGGGGATGAGTAAGAGGTAACCAACTGGAGAAAGGATAGGAGGGCGTACTAGGGACAGCAGACACAGGCGAAAGGCAGGTAGTTTCTTTTGGCTAAAGCAGCAGAGCAGGAGTGGGTAAGAATGAGCAGAGCGACAAGAGAACGCCAAAGATTCAGTCAGACCAGAAGGCACTTGATGGGACAGGCTTTATCATAACATGCGTTGGGCACCATTACAGGATTGCTAAGCGGATATATAGCTTAGCTATTTTACACAAGTAAAAGTGTGGAAGAAGGAAGTAGAATGGACTCAAGGAGAACCGTAAGGAAGATATTGCAGTAGCCCAGGACCCTGGACAAAAAATAGTCGGGAGAGGTAGAAGGGGTCAAGTTCAAGAGATATTTAGCACTGATTATCATGACAGGAAATCTGTGAGTACAATGCGGTTTATGAGGAAAGATGACAAGTTCAGTTTTGGACATACTGAACCTGAGGTGTCCATGAATCATCTAAACGCAATACCGGGAAGGAAATTAAAATATATGGGCCTATTTACCTCACTCACAACTTCAAAATTAAAGGAATCCTATTATCATAGTACTTGAAGATCTCCAACAAAAATTTTCTGAAAAACAACTGAATTTTGTCGTACCACTCTAAAATGTTACGTATGTTATGAAGAATAAATTCACAAGTAGAAACTGTTATAACTGTGGATATAGCAAAATTTGCCTATGATTATTGCAATTTGAAATTTTCTCTTATGATTCCAGAAATTCTAGAGTATTTTTCTTTATATTTTCAGCTTATTCTGCATAGCAAAGCTCAGATACTATCACTGAGACTTACAACCTTAAAACATCATTAAAATACCGTCTGAACACTTGATTGGTAATTCGTGGTTGGCAAAGTTTTATATTTCTAAACCTTAAAAGATTAAAAGACCATCAGATATAATTTATTCCAGATAACTATTTCACTGACTCAGCTAGTGGCATCCTACTCAAGGGTCAGTCTTCAGTGAATGAAAAAAACCATTGCATAATTGAGGTGAAACTATCCTTGTTTCCCGAAGTAATAACAAAGTTCTCCTCTTTGCCTTTGCTGCTGAAACACCCAAAACTAAATGTCTTTCTAAGTCACCCTAGATGTCCCTAGCCTATTATAATTTTCTGGTTTAATTTTTCTTTCATATATTGATTTGAATATGTTTTATATTTAGGGCTAAAGGTTTTTTTATCAAATTTATTTTTGCCATAAAGCAATTTCAAATCATTTTTGGAAATACACTGTGTGTATGTATGTGTGTGTGTGTGTGTGTGTGTGTGTGTGTGTATGTGGTATATATATGTATATTGTATATAAATAGTTTTTAGAAGTATATAATAAAATCTATGTCTTTATTTTGTTGAATCATTTGGTTTCCAAGTTTTCTACAACAGTAAAATGGTGAAATATTTTAAAGTCAGATTTGACGTCTGAGAAGCTCAATAGCAAAAGGAGAAAATAAGATTTAACAACTTTGTATTAATGTTGAAACAGAAAGGAATTTAAAAGTAAAACAGGAATTTTTTAAAAGCCCTGATTTTATTGTTCAGCCTACTAAAAAAAAGCAAACAACATACCTGAATACCTTTTTCACCTTGATTTCCTTTGTCCCCCTACAAAAAGGCAGTTTGACCTGTATCATAATCTAGCATATTATGTAAAGTTTCAAATAAACATATATTTTTCTCTGCTGAAGAAAAACAACATCTCATGCAAATTCCACAAGTGCCTGTATACACAGAAGTTGACTGTATTTGGGAAGAGAGCAGAACCATATTATGTCAAAATGATATTGTAAGAGAACACTTTTGCATGTTCCTACATTTGAAAGAAAATTTACCACAATCTTTAATTTCCCAGAAAGGAGAAAATTTCTATGTGGTTCACAGTTTTAGGTTAGACAAACTAACAAGAGAGGACTTATTTTGACAAATATTGTTTTATGAAATCAAACTGAAAATCTACCATTAAGCTATTAGTAGCCACAAGTTTATAGGAAACAATGACAAAGTAAACATAATGTTTAAGTGACATTTTAGAAAACATGTTTCAAAAGTGAGGTTCTGGAAGAAAACTTTATATTCCGTAAAAATAAGTTTGATAGATTATCAGATAGCAGGGAAATTAGAAACCAACTTATACAAGGCCCTTCTTTCTACAGATAATGAAATAGCCAGTTAAACACCTGCCCGAAGTTAAACTTGGACACTGTTTCTGAATTCCTTTCTATTAATACTTCACTGTGCTATCTAAACACAGAGAATTGCATTTTCAGCAACAAAAAAAAATACAGACTTTCTTTTAAATGGCAAGTTTTGAACAAGAAAATTCTCCTCAACCCAAACATACATTCTTTTAGATTTACTAACATTTACTAAGAGTCACACTTAATTGCTGCTATGTGGGGTCATTTCTGTCTCAGCTAGTGCTGCCTACTGATCATCAGAACAAAAGGCCCAAGGACCATACTGTGTATGATAATCTAGGAACCATGTAGGCAGCACATGAGGGATAGAAAATAAGATGCTGAAAAGCAAATGGCAAGGGATATGAAGATAGAGAAAGATGGAGACATAAGAGTTTGTGTCTGGCTGGGCTCCCAGCACTTTGGGAGGCCGAGGCGGGTGGATCACGAGGTCAACAGATCGAGACCATCTTGGTCAACATGGTGAAACCCGTCTCTACTAAAAATACAAAAAATTAGCTGGGCACGGTGGCGCGTGCCTGTAATCCCAGCTACTCAGGAGGCTGAGGCAGGAGAATTGCCTGAACCCAGGAGGCGGATGTTGCAGTGAGTCGAGATCGCGCCATTGCACTCCAGCCTGGGTAACAAGAGCAAAACTCCGTCTCAAAAAACAAAAAGTTTGTGTCCTTTCCAGAATAAAAACTAATAGATTTACTTTTAACCTGAAATAGATGTATTTTTGGTAGACTTCTCAGGCACACAGGGATCAATTGTTATTCAAAACCTCCAAATAAATAAAACTATTTATTATTTATATACATACAAGTCAAGGTTTCCTTATTTGACCAAAATGAGAGCGAGGCGGAGGGGAGGGGGTCAGAACTGACCTAGTTTTGCAGTCTTTCCTCACTAAAACATTTTAAATTAGTATATTTGACTTGTAGTTAAACTCCTTAAATTAATCTTAAATAAACTTCCATGTAACATAATTGTTTCATACATAGCAACTACATGGTCAAACATTTTGGGCATAGGTTTCATCCTTCCAGATTTGGACGTGATTTTGCCAAGAGGAGTATTCATATTTTGGTAGGAATGCTTGACATTGAATACTTTTCCTTAAAAAATTCTTAGCTCACCTGGATTTTGAAAAAACCTGAATTTACAGGATATTATTTAACTACACATTCATATTTTCTAATCTGCATGCCTTTTCTAAGGTCTTCATCTAGGAGACAATACCCATGCAGATATATAAAAGATGCCACAGCTATTAGCATGGGGCTGAACACATTATACATACATCGACTATATAGGGTTCCTTATCATTAAAAATATATTAATAACAAGTCCTACTTTATCAATTTCACAAAAGAAAAACTTGTATACAAGTAACTGATTAAAAGCAAACTGTGTCTCCTAACCAATGCATACCTGTTTTCCTTGAATCCCAGGTAAACCCATGTATCCTGGTTCTCCTGGGGTACCCATTGCTCCTGGCTCTCCCTATGTGACACAGAAATTCCATAAAGATCACAAATCTACTGCTTATGAAAAACACCACTGTTTTTACCTCTGCATATCTCGATTTTAAAATGAATGGTTTAAAAATTTATTGACAGTGATTACTATAGAAATAGCAAATAAGAAAATGTTTACTAGAATCCCAGTAAAATTTCTTTGTTTTTCTGTATCTTTTCCAGCTGAAAACTTCTGACAGCATTTAGTATTTTAAAATTTTGTAAATATGTTATTTTGTATTATACTTTATAATTTCGACAACAAACTAAAGTTGTAAAAATAATAAACACAAGTATCTCTTTTTCATTTACCTATTTACTAACACTTTTTCTCCTTGAAACTGCTTTTTCTCACATTGTTACTTTAAAAAAAAGCTTATTTTCTTTTTTAAAAATAAGTAAGTAGAAATAATAAAAAATATTAAAAATCTTATAAAACATTTTTATTGTGTTATATATTTTTTCTCTGACTCTAATTGATAAACACATATTTATGGTTACTGAAATGAGTTTCTTTAAAGAAAATGAGCTGTATTCTCTTTGCTGGCTGTACTTACTCTCTAGCTATTGAATCATTCTCTAGATATTTGAAGGCTGGAAGTGAATTTAAAATCCCAATAAAATAAACATCAACCCATGTGGTTTGGAGGAAACTTGCAAAGGCCATTGTGAGCTCTAAATTAAAGATAAAAATCCCACAAGCAAAGAAAGAACAGTATCATTCCTGAGATTTACACTCTTGTTTTCAGCTGTTGAAGAAAAGTCTGTTCTCTGGACCAGAAAGTAAGTTCATATTTGCATGCAATGTTACCATTTTTAGAAAAATTAAGCCAAAGTTTATTTTATGTCTTTATTATCCAATGACAAAATATCAAAAAAAAAAACCAAAAATGAAACCCTGTAATGACATTTTCATATCAGATACCTTAATTTCATGATAAAGGTAATCCTTAATTTCCTGTATCTCTTAAGAGACACAAAATGTTAACTTTCTTAAATAGTGAGGGGAATTTACATTATAATTTCTTTGAAAATATTTTCAAATACATCAAAATTACCTTGAGTCCAGAAGCCCCAGGCATCCCTTGAATTCCAGGTTCACCTTTGCTTCCCTGTCAACACATCAAAAACAATTGAGTTAAAAAAAAAAATTCTATCACAATATATCTGATATAGACACTTAAGGGAATATATTTAAAATAATTTTTACATTTTTAACTTTCCAATTATTTGAAAGATAGACTCTATGCATTAGACCTATTTATTAAGAAAAATTCTTTCAGGCAAGGAAGGGGTTCCACACATTCATAAGCCTCTCTAAAAACCTGTATTAAAGCTGGTAGCTTCAACTACAAGGGAGGAGAGTCAAATCCTTAGTGGCCAGCACTAAGAAGTCCAGCCGCCACACTGCACAGGTGGGAGCCATGAACTTTAACAGCATCCTCCGGGCTGAGATCCTCATCATTATCCTGTTTTACTTTCTCAGTATGACCCATCTTCCATATGAAATTGAAGGAAAGAAATGTAGCTTCAAATGTACAATGGCTTATTCTGAAGAAGTATGAATCAGAAAATGTTTAGTTTGTACTTTTTCAGGATTCCAGTGCAGTTCTTTCTAACAGATGTAAACTTGGAGAACAAGACTAAGTTGAAAGAGCAAAGAATGTAACACAGAAAAAAAAATTGAATATAAAAAGAGAAAACAAGTATGCTGGCTAATAAGGAGAGACTGTCAAATGTAGTTCTGGTTTTCAAACACTTTGATACCATAAGTCACAACCTAATGTCTGGCAAAGCCCATAATTAAACAGGTTGGTGTGTCACCCGGAAGGGGAGGAAAATAATTACCCACAGCCAATTTGAGTTTACTAATCAGTGAGGCAAATCAATGCTATTTTCAGCCTTTAAAAAATTTTGCAGGCTGCTCGTGGTAAGAAATATATGATGATCGTATTCGATTTAATTAAAGCATTTAGCACACACCAGTGTTATTAAACCACAGAATAATGATTCCTTAAAATTTCTAATTTTATAAATGATTAAACTGAAACTTACAGATATAAGATTTGTTGAAAGTTATATGACTTGGTAAAGCTAATATATCCTAACATTATTTAGATAATTTTTTTAAGTTATGGGGTACATGTGCAGGATGTGCAGGTTTGTTCCAGAGGTAAACGTGTGCCATGGTGGTTTGCTGCGCAGATCAATCCATCACCTCAGTATTAAGCCCAGCATGCATTAGTTATTTTTAATGATGCTTTACCACCCCTACCCTGCCCCAACTAACAAGCCCCAGTGTGTGTTGTTCCCCTCCCTGTGCCCACGTGTTCTCATTGTTCAGCTCCCAATTACAAGTGAGAACATGTGGTGTTTGGTTTTCTGTTCCTGACTTAGATTGCTGAGGATAATGGCTTCCAGCTTCAACCATGTCTCTGCAGAGGACATGATCTTGTTCCTTTTTATGGATGCATAGTATTCCATGGTGTGTATGTACCACATTTTCTTTTTCCAGTCTATCACTGATGGGCATTGGGTTGGTTCCATGCCTTTTCTGTTGTGAAAAGTGCTGCAGTAAACATATGTGTGTATGTATCTTTGTAACAAAATGATTTACATTCCTTTGGGTACATACCCAGTAATGGGGAGATAACATTTTTTAAAACTAAAACATAGTATGGTAAAGTAGGCTTATGAATGTTTCTACAGCGATTTTTAGGTATTCTAATCTAAATTCGAGGTTTTCTAAATATCTATCTCAGTTTCAGCCTCATCTCTGCCCTAGTAAATACTTTTTGACACACCTTAGAACTTCTGTCAGTGATATTGACAGCACAACCCACAAAAATAAGCTGACAAAACTAGCAGAAAGCAACTCACATACAGGTCAGTAAACTATGACCCACAGGTTAAGTCCAGCCCAATGCAAGTTCTTAAAGTTTAGCCAGAACGTAGCCACATCCCATACCTGTTTGATTGGGTGTTGCCTGTGGCCAATTTTGCACTACAATGGCAAAATTGAGAGTTACAACAGACTGTATGGCCCTCAAAGCCTAAAATATTTTCTTTCTGGACCTTTGCAGAAAAAGTTTCCAATATCTAATATACTGCATGAAAAAAATTAAAATGTTTCATTGAAAAGACTGTATTTAATATGTATAATTTTAACATCTTGGAGCTATTTTTATTGTACAAGCACAAGATGCAAAAAACCAACTTTAGAGTAATTCATGTAAAAATAAACAAACTGTGATACTGGAAATGCCCACTTGCCTACCCAGCCAAATCAGCAGAATCTGTTTAAGCGGCAGACAGCACAAATACATTGTTCTAAAACCTTTCATGGGAAGTCCAGCAGATTAAATTGACCTTCAACTCAGTGTGAGTCAACAGTGTGGTATATCCAATAAAAAAAAAGCTGATGAAATCTTAGGCTGCAGTCTTAAGAATTAGAGAATCCATAGCACTGAAATCTCCTTTGATGTGATCAAAAAAAAAAAAAATAGAGAATCCAAAAGACAACGAGAGAGTCCACTGTGCACCAGTTAATAAGGGGTATTTTCTTACAAAATGATCTTGAGAAACTGGAGAACTTCTGCTTAGAAAGCTCAGTCACTCCAGTGTATTATACCAACTCTGTGTGCACCTATAGCTGCTGGAGCCCACAATACTCCAAGGACCCACAAGGGCCTGACACTGATGGAAGAGCAGCTACATTTTCTCATTATTGGGCTCCCACGTCTTTTTTTCTCTCTCTCTTTTCTAAATACTTTAGAAATTAAAGGTAAAATAGATTAGGTAATCTACTCATCTTATACGCCAGGATCTATTCCCCTGAGGCAATGCCTAGTCAAAGGTTGAATGCTTCCAAAATAGCAATTCCATCACTTCCTTTTTGGAGGGTGTCCTAGAATCTATTTGCAAAATAGTTGGAAACAGTTTTTCGAGTTTCTCATCTGACCCTCTGATTCACCAAGAAAAGGAAATGGTTATCTTACCAGAGGGTTACATACACCGAGAAAATGGTCAAATAGTAACATTCAAAGAGTTTTTGGTCTACCTTGAAAATAACCTCTTATCCTAAAGATATATGTCAAGCTTGCCTTACATATTTAAAATCTGAAAGTAAACATAATATGCTCTTACTCACAGGACTAATATAATTTACTACATGGCACTTTATCTATATACATTCCACTAAATAAAAATACCAAAAAGAAGACTAGAAAACTGATACTGTAAGAGATATTCTTATGTATAACTATGAATGCTCTAGATTGGTGGTTTTGGCACTGAGCTCTACAGAGCTCTAGTATTACTCAGTGGCCCCAAAATACCAAAAAGGGAGAGTGGGCAGAGTAGCAGAGAATTCTGGACGGTTTCTAACATAACAAGATGAGCTTTACTTTACCCTATTTCTTTTGCTGAGCTTTTACAAATTTTATTCTTACAATTGATTTTTTTCATAGAATAAAAACCACATTTAAAGTACAATCAAGGTAATTGTCAAAATTTTCATAAATGGCCACTGTGATTACACAAAGTTCTCAATCTTGTTAATTTTATCATATTTACCTTAGATCCTGGCATTCCAGGCTGACCTGGTGAGCCATTGGTTCCCATTAAGCCCTACAATTTTAAAAAGAAATTTTAAGAGTAATTTAGAGATGAATATTTAAAAATATTAAATAAATTTTGAGGTTATACATTCTCATAGTAATTAATTCACTAAATTATAATACAGTATTTGAAAATATAATATTCAGAAAATTACTCCCCCATCCAAAAATAATAATAAAAGTAAAAATCTAATTATGCAAGATAGCATGAAGGCTAACAGAGAGCTTATAATTCTATTGCTTACAAAAACCTACAAATAGCAAAAATGATTGGAGAGCTAGAAAAAGAAAAACAAAGAAAAGTTTGTTTTTTCTACATTTTTTCTTTTGATATGATGGCTAAGACTTAGGTGTCTTCATAGATGTTCTCTTAATTAACATTACTTATTACTTAGAATTCTATCATCTTGAACAATATTTTAAGAGTTTCTTTCTAATAAATTATCTGGATAATCTTATAGTCTCTCTTCAACCTACAAAATGGCTGTATCTTTAACCATATGATTCAAAATAATATAATGGTAATACTCTTTCAATTAGGGCTTGATTTAATTTAGAGTCTACATCAAATACTATTATACATATTTAAAACACTTGGCAAAGGAAAGGGGATTTAAAATTCATTATATCATTAGAAAATACAATCTCAATACGAACCTAAAACAGACAATTTGATTTAGAGATTAAAGTCAACATCACTTCTAGCAATATAATGGGGGGGAAGTCTTGCACACATGATAACACTGTCATAATTTTGAGTATCAGTTTCATATGCCCTCTTCACTCCTGAAAATTCTAAAATAATTTACTCTGTTTTAGGGCCTTCCCATACTATGTCTTCTGTACATATCCTTTCCTCTTAGTGTAATAAGTTTGGTTTTTTAATTTAAAAAAATCACTGAGATTTAGACTTGATGGTATTTAGTATTTCTAAAGTAATAGCTAGAATGTATGTTTTCTCATTTATTTACAGTTAGGGTACCTGATGTTTAATTGGTTGGACAACTTTTTGAGAAACTGGAGAAATCTTTACTCCTTCAGGAAAATGGACATAGACATGATATTTTTCATACAACTGAATGGAATTCATGGACCTGAAATATTTTCATTGCTGTATCCCCTACATTTTTATTAACTCTTGAACATGAACTTCTGGTAGGTAGTAGCAACACTGAAAACAATTTGATAATAATGACATCAACATACAGGTATTCCTGGTGCTCCTTTTTTTCCTTGCTGTCCTGGAGGCCCAATTTCTCCCTAAAAAAATCAAATACAAATCAAAATTTTAAATTGTAAATTATCAGATTTTTTCAAGAAAGTTTCTGGCCAAAGCACAATGGGATGACAATTGAATATCAATCAGTTTAACTTTTTCTGCTTTCTCATCCACTACAGTAAGGAAAGACCAAGGCAAGGCAAAAATTGGAAACTAATACCTTAAAGACCTTGACATAGAGTCTGAGAATTTACTGTCAATATTTTTATTATGACATTTGTAGCAATACTTGCCATTCTTTCAAAGGAAGACCTAGCAGCTTCAATGGAGTTGGTAAGGTAAACAGTAGAAAAAAAAAATCAAGTGAAAAATTTTCCTATTTATCATAGAGTTTAAGAACTATAATTGGGAACATAATAAAGAAAAAATAGAGTAAAAAAATAACAGCATTAGACTTCACCTTCTGGGGTTGTGGCTAAGTTTTCTAAGGAAACTTCTAAGTCCAGAACAAAAATCCTAGAAGGAACATCCTCTGTGACAGAGTGTTGATATTCCAAGAAGTAGGAGAGGTATTGAAAGATCTCTCATTTTTAATGAAAAATACCAATTTGGGGATATAATTATGAGGATTTGAACTATACAGAAACCTTTCCAGAGACAGAATTGCAGGAACCAAGAAAAGTGGGAGTATCTGAAGGTACATCCTCTGCACTTGGGAAATTGAATGTTGGCCAGCCATGGAAAGGAAGCAGGAATCTTCAATACCCATGATGACTCAGGACTTTCAAAGGGGGCTGAAATGGTATACACGGCTACCGGCAGAAGGCAGGTCTTCATTTCCCAGTTAGGCTGACAGGACACTCTCTAAATTAAGTTGAAGCAATGAGCTCATGATAAACAATGTAGAAAGAATAGACAGCAAGCTACAGGAATAAGAAAAATAAATAATAAATAATGGATATAATAAATAATAAACTACAGACATTAGAATTGTTAGAAACAGAATTTAGAACTAGAAATGAGATTTTTTAAATTAAAAAACAGAATCAAAAAGACAGTACTGAAAATATAACAAGAGACTTCAAGAACAAAAAGTTGTGGTTTAAAAATTATAAACTCTAAAAGTGAAAATTATGAGTGTTTATAATTTTTTAAAGTATCAGCTGATCATTTAAACAGATGAGACACAATAAAGAAAGAATAAGTAAACTATTAGATGTATCTAAATCATTTAACTAGAATGCAAGACAATCAAACACACGGAAATACGGTAAGTAACACTAAAAAGAGATGTAGAGTATAAAATTAGAAGATATAAAAAAATATCTAACAAGAATTTCAGAAACAGAGAATGGAGCAGAGACAATATAGATAATGGCTGATTCTTTCCAAAACTATTGGATATAATTCCACAGAGCCAGAAAGAAAACTGAATTCCCAGCAAGATGAATAAAGAGATACAGATATGTCTAGATACATTGTAATTAATTTGAAAAACACTAAAAACAAATAAAATACCTTAAAAGGTTCCAAAAGGAAGAGATAGCTCACTTACAAAAGAATGATAATTGGAATGACAGCAGATTATTCATAGTTAACAATGAAAGCCAGAAAACCATAGAAGAAAATGTTCAATTTACTAAGAGAAAATAATTGTCAACCTTGAGTCTACAAAATCGTCTTTCAAAACAAGAGCAAAATAAAGAAGTTTGCAATTAAATAAAACCTGAAAGTTTATTACCAAGATCTGTACCAAAAAGATATTCAAAAATATAGTTAAGTAAATTAACTATAAAGACTTATACCATGATTATCTTAGAGAACAAAATTGAAAAGGATTCATATAATGTAAATCTAGATTAATATTATCTCTATAAAACAATGACAAAACAATATATGCAAATTTGCAAAGCCAAAACAACTTCTATAATTATATTGTATTTGAAAAATTAACTTTTACCACAAATGTAAAAATGTATTCTATGGTAGACAAGAATGCATTAAATAAGCAGATCCAGGCACAAAGCTAACTCTCACAAATACTCACCTTTTGGCCCATTAATCCTTGGCTTCCAGGAAATCCTGGGATTCCCTACAAAAAAATAAAATCAATTTTTAACTTATAAAAGGTTGAAGACTTTATCATTAAAGAAGAATCAGTCACAACTGGAATTTTAACTGGTAAATAACACATATTTTCAAATGTATGCATATTATAATATTGCTACTTATAATAATCTAATTTGGAAAAGACAGATTATGAGATACAGCATTATATGAATATTACTGAAATTTAGAGCTTTAAATAAAGGCTTTTTGAAAAAGAAACCATGAAGAAATTAATCTCAGTTCTTGTGTCACTCAACACGAGTGATACAATTAAAAGGATGCTTCATTTAACACATTGTTATATTACTCGTAATGAATCATGCAAGAAAACCTGTTAAATGAAACAAGCTTTGATTTAGCACAACAGTTTCACAAGCCCTCACAGTTTCACCACCTAAGTTAAAAATTAATGTAATAAAATTATTTCCTCCAACATGAGCCTTGAAATACCCAAGAACCTAAATATTCAGGTAAAAAAGGCAATCTTTTCTCTTAATATTTCCCTTGCTGATGCAATCATGAAGAATATGAAGACCACAGTTTGTAAACAGACATAAAGAAGTACAGGTCATTCTTTCACATGGCTGAACCCAAATGCACACATCTCTAGCAACATTCAGAGAAAATTAATGTTAATTCTATCAAGTCAAGAATAAATTTAGCACATTTATTAGTTGCACAACAGTTCTATTGTGTCTTTTCATGTATTTACGCAAAATGATCATTTATCACACAAAATAAGCAGTGATTGTGCTAATGAACTTTTGTTTCTTATTCAATTTTCTTAGCACCTTTTTAAGTGACATTTTAATTGAAATAATTAACAACATTTATATTCACACGTATGTATTGACAATGGAGACAAGGAAATTGGGTCACATCCGTATGACTTTGAAAACTCTGCACTAGCAGGACTGCCAAAGGAAAGCAGGACCCTTCAGTAAATCAGGGCAGGTGGTAGAGCTGCCATTGTCAATGAGATCAAGTGTCTTCCATGACAGGAGGAGTCTGCTATTATTTTTATTTTCACATCTTGCACTTATAAATACAACCTTTATTGATCAATGTACTAATCACAATTGTAGGTCAAGACACAAGCACATAGTTCTAGTTTTAAAATCAGAACTTGAATCATACACTGGAATTCAGTCTGATTCTATTTAGCTCAATTCTGTTTGCCACTTCATTATACCGTTTTCAGAGAACAAAAGTGGTATGTGAGCAATGGCTATCAACAAGGGACTCACAATCTAGTCGAAAAGACAAGCCTTAGAGAATAACAAAAACAATATAAATACCTTAAAGTAACAATATAAAACACGATTGCAGTACACCTAATAAGCACTCTAAAAAAGAAAGTAAAAGTGAAATCACTGAGTTATGACTATGAAATGAATTATATCTTCTTAGGCAGAAAATGCATATTCTCGATGCAATCAATTAAGATAAATATTATTCAAAATAAGTGCCTCCATTACAAAGAACCACAATTTGGCGTGAAACCACCCTGTGACTTCCTCCCATTCAAATACCCACATGCATGTGAAAATTCGCTCAAAGTTGAGATTAATTTCTGAATTTAACTAAAATATGTCTGTAAATTCTTCTCAGAAGTAAGGTGGCTATACATTGTTCTATGCTGGAAAACTGGTACAGTTCCGTCAATGTAATAACCTTGGTCCCCAGAATTCCTAAAGGGTACATGTGATTACCAATAACTGTATCAGACCTGAGAAGCGGAATTTCTTACTAGTCTTTTATTTTTATTTATTGTTTTGTTTTTTCATTTTTGTTTTTGTTTTGCCTTTCTACCTTGCTTTTCCCTACTTTCATTTCCAAAAATGTCCATTATATGTTAGATGATGCTAGCAATCTAACGTTCCCCACTGGTGGGCGCCAACAAGTCGGCATTGACACCCGCCCCCTCCACCTCCGCATTCAATACCTTCTCTTTCCTGTTTGGCTGAACTTGGTTACAGAGTAGTAATACTATCATGACTTTTGCTTTTTAAATATTTTAAATAATTCATCACTATCTTTCCAGAAAAAAAAATGACCAAGAGTATTAAACATATTTGTAGTTGAACTCTCAAATGTTTTTCAGTCCTTTTTTTCCCCCCATAACTGTCATGCAATTATGAATGATTTACAACAGATTCTTCTGTGGTAAGGTAACTATAAGGAGAAGTAACTTACAATCACAGTTGTCAGGCCTAAAAGAAACCAACATACAAGTACTTGTGATAAACCCTTGATAAGGAAATGACCAGTTTTCTATTCCCATATTATGCTGTAAATAATCTTTAAGGAAAAAAAAAAAAATCTAAGAATGTTGGATGAACTTATTTACCCTGGCCTGTAGACCAGGGCCCACTTGGGACTGGACCCAAATTACCCAAAGATAAACAATTTACATAGAAAATACTTTAGCCAATAATTGTAGGCTACTCATGTTTATAATAAAACAGAAAGTGTCACAAGTTTCACATTATAAGCTACAAAAAAGAGAACAAAGATATCATAGGAAGGAAAAGCCATTTGGAGGCCTTTTTTTTTTTTTTTAAGACGAAGTCTCGCTCTGTTGCTCCAGCTGCAGTGCAGTGGCTCAATCTTGGCTCACTGCAAACTTACAGGCCACTTTCAAGGCTACTCCCAGTAACTTGCTTTTTTCCACACCTAAAGGCATTTCTACATTTTTTTAAACCAATAAAATAGTCTGAACAATGTTACTGTTGCAAAAGCATTCTTTTCCTGAACAAGACAAAAATCACAAATTCTTAGCACATAAATAATAAACCTGAAAACTCAGATGAGGAGGAAGACTATCTGGAGAGGAAAAGGATGAATTAAGAGATCTGGGACCCTTGCCACATGGTAGGAGAGTCATGTAGCCACCAGAGCCCAAAAGGTTCAGAAAGACAACATGCCTTTATATCAGTAAGTAAAATGCATATGAAGTACACTGATGGGTAAAATAAAAACAAACAAGCATGTATGTATAGACATATGCAAAACTTAAAATCAATTCCATTTTGAAAGGGAAAGTTCCAAATAATACTAGAGTTGTCCTAAAATGGGCTCTGATCCTCTGAAAGCCTCTAAGTACAAACTACATTTTTGGGGGGGTCCCTTTTTGTTACTATATAATTCAAACCAAACTATGGTCAATTTCTCATTAAGGAGAAAACTAAAATGGATTTTTCAGACTTTTATAACTGACTTGGTACTGAATAGAAGTTAAATCTTTTCCAGAGAAACCTGGAAATTTTACTAATTTTTTTGAAATTTTACATACGATAGAGGTAATCATACCAAAATATTTTAAAACACCATTAACAGTCCCCACAAAAAAATGAAGTTAGTTTGATAAAGAAAACAAACTGAGTGAATTTTTAAACTCAGTTAAGTAAACAATAAAAATAACTAGGTATTTGAAAATTATATCTAATTTATTATCCTCTGTATCTTTTACTTACAACCTCTTATTTTTGAAATGTATATGCTATTCCATCTAAATCTCTGTACTAGTTATGGCATAATACAGCTCATTGTGAATTTTATGATTATATAATGTATATCCCATTTTCCTATAAAAAATAATGAAATGATAGACAAGCATTGACTAAAGTAAAACATTTAAAGAAAATATTTTTTCTATTGATCTGTAACAAATTACCACACATTTACTGCATTAAAACCACACAAATTTATTATCTTACAGTTCTGTGGGTCAGAAGTCCAGCATGGGTCTCACAGGGCTAAATTTCTAGAGTCAGCAATGCTGCACTCACTTCTGGAGTCTCTCAGAAATAATCTGCTTCCTGCTCATCCAGGTTATTGGCAGAATTCCGTTTCTTGCAGCTGTAGGACCAAAGTAGCCATTTTCTTACTGGCTATAAACTGAGGGTCATTTCCAGCTTCCAGGGGCCAAAACATTCCTTGGTTTACAGCCCCAAGGAATTTATCCTTCATTTTCTCTATCTTCCAATGGGTCAGGTCCTTCTCCAGTCACACTTTTTGACCCACTCCTCTTCTCATTTTTCTACTTTTGATTACTCATTATTAGACTGGGCCTCCTTAGATAATCTGGAATAAAATTTGCATCTCAAGGTCATTAGCTTTAACCACATCTGCAAAATCTCTTCACTGTGGAAAGTAACAGGTTCCAGGGATTAAAATGTGGATATCTTCGAGGAGAGAGTTGTTATATTTTGCCTACCACAGAAATATTATTTAATATCCAAGGACCAGACACTTTTTATGTAATTTAAATTCCTCCAAGGCATTAAAAGGGTGATAAATTCAAATTATGAAGCCACTAATACTGTCAATAATAATACCTAAACAAGAAATCTACAAGCTGATGTGATTTGTTAAAATAAACGCAAATGAACTCATTATAAGACTGGTAAGTTAAACATAGTGGCATGGCTAAGAAGAGATTGTTTCAGGAGGCAAGAAGTGTCCAATATGAAGAAATATATCCATATAATATACAATACTAATGACATCCCCATATCAACAATTTAGAAGGAAAACACACAAAATCATCTCAAAAGATACCAAAAATTCATTAAAAATTTGTCATGCAGTGTTTGTGATAACTCCCAATAATCTAGGAATAGAGTTAATGTTTGAAACCAGAGTCTGAATCAGTCAGAAGCCAGTTGTAAACATCATACTTGGTGAAACATTAGACATTTCTACTTAAATTCAGAAATAAACTATTGTCTATACTTTAAAATGGTAGTCACACTTACAGGGATATATCCCTCAGGAAAAATATTGCCTTAGTATGCAGAAATAGATAGATAGCATTAATAACAGAGATTAGATTGATTTATAACTATGCTACAAATGAAATGAGAGATTTTATATTATGTCTTATAACTTTATATGGTAAATGTTCATATTATAAAGTTAAATAAAGGTTTCAGTGGATCCAATTTGTGGTTTAAAAAATTGTGTATGTTCATATGTATTTGTATATGTGAAGAAAAAGCCCAGACATAATCTCATTAAATGAGTAACAATTGTCACCTCTGGGAATGGGAACGGAATTTGGGTAAGTGAAGGCAAACTCAAATTTACAACACAACTTCTATACTTTTTGAGTATTTAAGATAAACTAAACAAATATATATAAGAAGTGATAATGAGTAAAACTATTAGGTACAACTAATAAAATGTAATCAAATATATACTACATAATAATAAACAAATGAAAAGTTGGTCCCTACAAATTTCATATCTTAAATGTCAAAAAACATACTAAGAGTTTTCTTCTCACATTTAAATCATTCAAGGAATTACTGTTAGGCACTGGTCTTTCAAAATAAAAAAGAAAAGATACTAAAGGTTGTGGCTATCCTTTGTTAAGAGAACTAGAACAACCAGAAAGAATCACACTGCAGACTTGTAGTGTAAACTCTCCAATGCTGGAGGGATCTTAATACACCTCCCTGCTGTGACCTACCAGTGTAACACATTTGCTACATTTTCATCCCTTGGGAGGTTATTCTTGCAGGTAGTTTTCAGATATTCCTAAGTACACTCTGTGGGACAAAGGCATTCATGTTGCTTAAGGAAGGATAATGCTGTGTTTAAGGAGCACTTACTTCGACAGAAGAGCTAGGAATTCGACATTTGATAAAATTAGCTTTCCCAGGCAGTATTTCCCCCAATTTACCATAGTTACAGAACTTTTTGAAAACAAAAAAAAATGGTCATATATCAGATCTATAATTACAGATTGTTATATTTGACTATTATGTAAAATTTTTTAAATCTGGAAAAATAACCTAAAAATTTTATGAAAATTGAAGCTATAATAAAACCCATAAATTTAAATGACCTAATTTCTATCTTTGTGAGGATTTATCTTTCTTTTATATAAGGCAAGTTTAGTCCTCTTCAGTTGCATATAGATGTATTTATCTTTTACAAAATATATTTGCTTTTATTTTTGTCAATAAACACAAAATATTTTAAATATACAAAGGAAACTGAACCCATTTGGAAATCTGATTTAATATTATCATTTATGACAACATCAAAGCTTATGTAACCAGAGAAATACATATTAGAGCACGTACGGCCTAAAAAATATTAAAATACCATCATTACTTTCTTGTACCAATGTCACTAAAGCTAATTGTTCTCCTCCAATAGGCAACTTTTGTCTTCCTACTATGTTCATATTCCTCTTTCTAATCAACCTGCCGCAAAGTCTCTATATCAATAGTTATTAAACTTTACATCAGACTCACACACCGTTGCCGCTGAAAATGTACTTTCCTGGGCTTTGACCCCAAATTTTGATTTATTAGCAGAATGGACCCAGAAAACTGAATTTTAATTTTAATTTTGTTAAAATTTTGTTTCTAGTAATTTTGAGGTACTCTGTAGATCAGAGCTTGAGAAATAGTGTTATTTATATTTTTTTTCAAGAGATAAATATACAGATCATTTTCAAGAATCACTTATTTACATATAAATATATTTACATTTATATAAATATATATTTATATTCAGAGTACAGTTTTCAAGAGACTCATTTACATATAGTCTAGTTTATATAGAGTCTCATTTATATTTTATATTTACATATAAAAATATTTTATTTATATATGAATGAGACACTCTTGAAAACTATCTGTATTATGGATGTTAAGATGGGTAGTAATCAAGGGGTTTTACATGTATGATTATCTACCAATTAAATTTTAAAATAATCCATTTTATGTCCCCTGCTTAAAACCATTATACATATGGTTTTTCACCAATCTTTAACCCTTGAACAAAATTCTTAACACTCTGCCTGTCATGAATAAATCTGCTTATTTTAATGGATTTTAGGAGTTTTAACCCACCACAGAATTTTTATATATAGTTGACCCTTGAACTACACAGGTATTGGTGGTGCCAAACTGTTACACAGTTGAAAATTCAAGGTCAAATTTTTACTCCCCCAAAATGTAACTTCTAATAGCCCACTTTTGGCTGAAAGCATTACCAATAACATAAACAGTCAATTAACACATATTTTGCGTATTATATGTATTATAAACTGTTTCATTATAATAAATAAACTAGGGAAAAGCAAAAGTTATTAAGGTCATATGGAAGAGAAAACTTACTACTCATTAAGTGGAAGTGGATCATCATAAAGGTCTTCACCCTCATCATCGTGTTAAGTAGGCTGAGGAGGAAGAAGAGGAGGGGTTGGTCTTGCTGTCTCAGGGGGTGGCAGAGACAGATGTGGAAGAGGTAAAAGGGTAAGCAGGAAAGGTAGGAACACTCGGTGTAATTTTGTGAAACCACACTGTAATTTCTGCCTTTTTGCTTTTCATTTCTCTAAAAACATTTCTATAAGGCACCAATCCTTCCACTATTTGCTTCAGTTTCAGTACCCATATCATAGAAGTGTCCATGTTGTAAAAGAAGTCAAGAGCAGTCTTGAATAATCCAAACCATTCTGCCAGATTGTCTAATGTCAATTTGTTTTTAGGCACTGCTTATTGTCTTCTTCCCACAGTCTGGCACTGGTTTGGAGGCACTCATCACCATCAAGTCCTCTTCTGTTAAATCCTCTGACCTGGTGTCTGTTACATCCTCTGACCTGGTATCTGTTACCTCTTGAATCTCTCCATGATCCCTAACTTCGGACCCTTCTCCCTTGAATCTGTCCATGATCCCTATCTTCAGACCCTTCCCCCTTTACCTTCTGTTGTTGTTTTGCCATATCCAGAGTCTCTTTTGTGATTACTCTGATTGGCTGTGTCATAAGATCATGTACAACATTTTGACATGGTTTTCTCCAGCAGAGTTTTATTGTTTCAGGCAGGCTTCATGGCTTTTCTAGAAGAATGATAGCATCTTCAGTGGTGTAATTCTTCCAGACTTTCATGAAACTCCACTGGGATGTTTTTCCATAGCATTGACAACCCTTTTCACAGAGTACCATATGTAATAGCTTTAAAGGTCCTTTTTATACAATCTAGCAGCTGAATTAGATACACTGCCTTAGGGAGCAAGTAGACCATTCAGATATCTTCAGCATTGAACTCATGGTGTTCTGGGTGACTGGAGGCATTGTCTAATATCAAAAGAACTTTAAAATGCAGTCCCTTACTGGCAAGGTACTTCCTGATTTCAGGGACAAAGCACTGATGGAAACAATCCAGAAAAAGCATTCTCGCCCAGGCTTTCTTGTTATAAAACCAACAGACTGGCAGCTGGTGTTTATATTTTCCCTTAAGGCTTGGGAGTTAGCAGCTCTATAGACAAACTGCATTTGTACAAAACAGTACAGTTAGCCTATCCTTTCCTCCCTTAAATCCTGAGGTTTGTTTCTTGTCCTTACTAATAAATGTCCTTTGTGGCATTTCTTTCTTCC